>NC_046664.1:139315900-139318052 GCF_010883055.1 Belonocnema kinseyi | reverse complement strand
TATCCCTTTGAAGTTCCGCATTCCGCGATTCTTCTTTCCTGAAAATTAACTTATCTCTAAAATCGACTTTATTTTTAAGTAGGAATCATACTTGGCCTCTTAAAGCCGTATTTATTCTTATTTATATCTTAAAAATTTTCTTATAAAATTCATGTCTTTAAATCAAATTTAAATTATTAAATGAAATTTCAAACTATATCTATATCTGTGATAAAAAAAAAGTAAAATTATCTTTTCTGTTGTGTTTGTAAAGGGTCAACAATAATCTGTCTTTGGTGTATTTTTATAAGTAACAGAAGTTTTAATTTATAACTGTATATCGGTGTCCCAATCGGTAGAGGAGTCTTCCCTTTCTTCTTCAATTGTTTTTAATATTTTTTTATTTTCTTCTATTTTCCTCTGGGCTCTTTGTACCTCTTTTCTTTTTTTTTTTTTTTGTTTTCTCTTCTTACTCTGTCGCCCTTCTTATTCTTTCTTTTTCTAGTTTTTCTTCCTTCCTCTTCCTTATAGCATCATTGATGTATCTTTCCTGTCTTAGTTTTAGTAATCTTTTCATTCCTTCTGTTTCCCTCTCTTCTCTTTCCTTGTCCTGCTGTATTTTAATTTTATTCCATTTTAATTTTAATTCGCTTGCCCTTTTTTTTACTTCTTCCTTGGTTGGAAGGCCGTACCAAGTTATTTCCTCTTTTTCTTTTATTATTACTTTGTTTCCCTCTTCTCCCCCTTTTGGCATTGGTTTGTCGTACCCTTCTTTTCCTAACCACGCTTGCTTTTTAACTTCCACTCTTCTTATTTCCCTAATCTTCCTACGCATATTACTCTCTGTTTCTGCTCTTTTTCTTCGATCGTACTCCTCTCTTCTAGCTTTTTCCGCTTCTTTACTTTCCCCGGCCGGAGGTTGAAGAGGATCGACCCACTTTATACATGTGTGGGTCAATAATTCTATCCCCAGCAACTGCAGAAAGCAATCCTTGCATCTCACTATCAGCTGTTGATTCATTTTTCTAAAAATAAATGTTTTTTCTGTTGTTTCTTGTCTTTGTATATGTAAGTGTTTGTGTAATTTTTTTGTTTTGTCAGTGGTGTAACAGAATCGAATTATTTACATGCATGCCACTCAAAAGGAAAAATTCAAACTTTACTTTTAACCAATAAATTTTTTAATATCTTTTACGTTCCAATTACCTAAAGACTTACCATTCTTTGTTTTAATTTCGTAAATTGTTGGTGAGATCTTTGCTTTAATAAAAAATGGTCCTTCGAAATTTTTATTCAATTTTTGAGTTATTCCTTCCCCTTTATTTGACAATGTTTTATTGCTTCTTAGTACTCGTTCACCAATTTCAAAAGTTATAGGTCTACGTCTTCGATTGTAATACCTAGATTGTGTTTCATTTACGGTATCTAAATTTTTAACCACTTCCTCTCTAATTATTTTTAATTTTCGCATCCTATTTGCCCATTTTTCTGATTATTGAAATTCTATTTCGCTTTTTCCTTCTAAATCTTTATTTAGCGCTTGAATTGGTTGGAGTTGCCTACCCAAGTTCAAAAAAGCTGTTGTGAATCCTATTGATGAATGTTTACTAGTATTTAACGCAAATTGCAGATCATCTAAATTTTCGTCCCATGTTTTATGGTCCTTTTCTAAATACGCTTTAATTGCTGTTTTAATTGACCTATTACATCTTTCAGTCGGATTTGCCTGTGCATGATATTTAGGCGTTTTTGAATGTCTAATACCAAATGTTTTTGTTAAATTAACTATTGATTTATTTACGTACTCCTTTCCATTATCTGTAAACAAAATTATAGGTGTTCCCCATTTCGAAATTATACGTTTATGAAATTCTTTTTCCACTGTTGACGATCATTTATTTTTTACTGGAATAATTTCCACCCATTTTGTAAACATATCAACAAACACTAAAATGTATTGATTTCTCGATTTTGTCATTGGTAATGGGTCCATAATGTCAGATGCTACTACTGTCCATGGTTCTTCGATTATACGCTTTCCCATCAAACCTATCTGATTATTTACTTTTGCTTTTATTCTTTGACAAATTTCGCATTCTTTTACATATTTTAATGTTTCAGAATACATTCCGGGCCAAAAATAATTTTCTGAAATTTTCGCGTATGTTTTTTC
>NC_046664.1:139303931-139315800 GCF_010883055.1 Belonocnema kinseyi | reverse complement strand
TTTATTCTACCCTACCTTAACTTCATTCGATTTTTTCTATTTTAATTTCTCATTTTTTCCGACTAGCTCAGGGGTTCTACGGGCTGACTAAAAACCGGCGCGATCACTCAAGTGAGCGCCTCGGTTTTTACTACTGCAGATGCACGGTTTTTTCTACTGCGGATACTTGTGTGGCGTTACCACGTATTGCAAGCATTCACTGGGGTGGGGGAGCTTGGGGTTGCTTGTGTGACGTCACTGGTACCTACTTCGCGCCAATTTTCATTAATGACGCCGCTTTCTTTTCTAACTTTCTTATTTCTTATTCCATTTTCTCCCAGTTTTTTGCTAACTTTGTAATTTTTCTATTCTATCTAGTTTGTTCCTAGTAGTGAATTCTATTTTCCCGCTATTTTTCCGAAATTCATTTCCGTTTTTTCCAACCGTATTCTTGCAAATTTTTTGTTTTAGACGAATGTTTTTTAAACCCCTCACTTATCCAATCCTGATACAAGGAGTACAGATAAGGCGTTTTTTCTCAGGGTAGTTTTGTTTTTTGTTAAAGGTGGCAGAGCTTGCGAACACGCGAAGTATACCAACTATTTAACGGACATATATAACAGTCTACCCGCACTTTTTCGGACTAATTACATCTCTACCCGCACTTTTTCTAAAAATCAACAAAACACTTCAAATAAAATATCACTCTACTAAAAATTCATGTTCAAAATATTTCGACTCAAAAATCTGTTCTCAACTTCCGTTTTCGGGATTTTTGGAGGGAATGTGGGTAACTTTAGGAGGGCGCCAAATTTGTGGGGGATTTCACAAATTAAAGGAAAGGAAGGGGATTTGGAACGTCGAGAAGCGGGTGTAGTCAATGAGGAGGAGGCGATTAGATATAAAATAAAAGGCTTTATTAACCAACTTACAGAAGTTGATAATATCCGGGCAGTGAAGCCAAGATACCCGATAGTTGACGGCGGTGGGGGTCGGCGATGATGCTGGTGAGTGATCCTTTCGGGGGGTGGCGTTCGGGTGGGTTTGTGCTGGTATCGGAGACAGACTGACCAGGCGTGACGGGAGACTAAGACTCAACGTAGACTGACTGTCCGGGGATGGGGTTGGTGGTAATAAGGACTGGGGTGGCTCTCCCCACTCCCAATGCTAGGCCCACAGGGCCGTGTGGTAACGGGGCGCTTGTAACTTCGTTACAACTCACTAAACAATCCATTTATCCCTCAGCACTCTGTACACACATGCACACAACATGAACGCACACATGCAACCCATTATTATTTAGTAATTTATTAAAAGAGTACATATAAATATTAAGCGAAAATTTTCAAATTTTTGTATTTCTTTTTTATTATTTAATTGACTGCTTATTGTTGCAAAAAATGCCAGAGTTATTAGCGATTGCACTATGTGCTGAATTATTAACTTTCAGAAGCGAAGCTTTCTGAAAAAGACATACAGCACGGCTTCTTCCTTGGGGAACCGAACCCGCGCTAGTGTGGCTACCAAGGCTGCAGTATTGGAACATAAGATAATCACGATAACATCTGAGCCATGATGATACCCCACTTGGGGCGTCCCCAGGTGGCGGATAGGGGAATTCTCGTTGGAAACAGAGGGTAGGGCTGAAATAAAACAGGCCCTGCGGACCAAATACACTAAGATCTTCAAGTCAAGGCGTTCACAACCGTGCAGAGGACTGAGTGGTACCAGGGAGTGGTGTGTCAAACGGTGTCTCTAAGATACCAGGTCGCCTCCTATAGTATATATACCTATCCCCCGCATGCAGGGCTCTGTGGGGTTGGACCTTCATTTCCCTAGCTCCTCGTGGGAATAGTATGGCGAGAAATCAAGAAAAAATAAATCGCAGTGTAAGTCATGAGTTGTCTGATGAGGTGCCACTGACTGCGGAGTGAGTACTGAATGAAACCAAAAGGTGCCTTTCATTAATGCGCAAAGTGCTTAATAAGGGAGGGAATAGAGAAGGTGCAGGATTTGACGCAGACGGTGCAGGTTAAGGTTCATAGCGGCATAAAAGGACTCACATACTTTTATGATGAGAGGGAACCCAACCTGACTCCCGTTGAGCCAAGCCGTTCAAAGCCGGGGAGCAAGAAGCCGAGGGTACGAAACGCTGCGGAGATAGCAACCTCGACCTCCAAATTCCGTGCGTGAGCTCGTCCCACGTATGGAAGTCGAGGTCATAGACATCGACACAACTACTGGCGTAGAGGAATTGAAGGAGGATGTTTGAAAACATTTTGGTGACATAGAAATAGGAGAGATGAAGGTGAATTTAATAAAGAGGGCTTTCATGGGACACTTAAAGGCCTACGTGGAGCTTAAAGAAGAGTTGGCAGATCGACTCGCTCGTACAGGACATCTAAAATTCGATTGGATGTCCTACAGAGTTAGAAAGAAGGCGATGGTCACGCGTTGTTTCCGTTGCCAAGGTTTTGGCCACGTAGCAGCAAACTGTGAGGGTCCTTATAGGACCACGGCGTGCCGCACGTGCGGTGCAGAGGGCCACTAGTCTGTGGAGTGTGTGAGCACATCGCAGTGCTTCGTCTGTGCTTCACATGCTGAGAAACCCCAGACTGACAATCGACGGGGGTCAATGCGGTGTTCTTCTTTCAGGGAGGCCACCCTGACATGGAAGCCTCCAGAAGGACAGCTCTGAGAAGTTCAAGTAGACAGAAAAGCGGGACGCCAAGGCACGGCGTATTAGCCTTATCCCTATGTTCCTGAAGTTATGCGAAAGTGGATTCCGGGAACAAGGGTTGGTAGGAAAGAAGTTAGATTTTAGTGGGTAGTTGCCGCTTGCGGTAAGTCCCACTCTCACCTTCGTTCCTTGTGGACTATGCGCCCATGTCTGCATCTCGCGTGCATGTATATTTTGTATACAGGGTGATTTTTTTAACTTGAAACTTTTAAATATCTCGAAAAATAGGCACTCTGTGAAAAAATGTTATGAATCAAAATTTAATCACTCTGAGGTTTACCGCTAAATAGATTGCCGGAAAACCATAATTTTGAAACCACATGTCCTGCCGTATTTCTAAGCTCAAGTCTGCAAGCAATATTGGCAGTTAAGTTTCCACAATGTCTTATATTTTAGACTACTTAAGCTGCCTTCGATAATGCGGGGGCTGATCAGTTTGTTGCCAATTATTCCACGCCATACGTTAAAAGTCCGTGGACGCTGGTGTTCGCCTTCACGAAGCCACTGCGGATTTTCAATACTCCAGTAGTGTATATTGTTTTGATTAACTATTCCATTGTTCGTAAAAGACGACTCGTCAGAGAATAATACATCACAAAAAAAGTTGGGCTTCTGTTGTATTTGTTCACGAGCCCACTGATAAAAAGCTACCTGATTTTGGAAATCAACGCCATGAAGTTCTTGATGTAAAGAGACATGATACGGATAAAATTTATTACGTTTCAAAATTTTCCAAACACTGCTCTCAGACAATCCGGAATCACAAGCAATTTCTCGTGTACTAACGTGAGGATTATTGGTAACTGCAGCTGATACAGCAATTTCATTATTTTCTCAGTGACTGTTGTTGTGCGGGTCTTTTTCTTAGGTTAAACACTTCCATCGGTAGTAAATTTTGTAATAGTACGATAAAATGAAGCACGTGACACAATTCTATTTGGAAAACGCTGAGCGTAGAGATTGACAGCATTATCAAGATTTCTTCCAGCTTCTCCATATACCAGAACCATTTCAATTTTATCTCTTACGATTAGATACTCAATTGTAAAGTAGTATTCGGAATAATCTTAGATCTAACTAAAATGAGTTTTGCCTTAAATGTATTTTTTCTAATTGACTGTATTTAAGGAATGAAAAAAGTAAACACTTTCGTAATGTTACGATAGCATCCGCTGACCTCAATCTACAATAATGCCAGGGTTAAAATTAACGAATATTCAGGAAACACTGTCAATGTAAACGTATTACTTAATAATTACTTCTCAAGAACGGACATAGTTTTTGGTATGTTTTTCAAAATAATAATTACCAAAGAGATCCGAAGCTCTATTGCCCTTATTGTTAACCGACTTCAAAAAGAAGGAGGTTCTACCTATGTTCGTCGCAATGTACTTTTTTCATAAACGAGTTTTCATTACACTCGTTTAACGATTTTGTAGCGATTAGAAAAATTCTTTTTTTCCGTGGCAAGTCATGTCACAATGAAAATGGTGTATTTTTATTTTTAATGTATTGCAGAATCGTAAGCGTGCATTTTCAGTAGCATTAAAATGAAGAAAAATTGAATTTCGTTGATTACAGCGCCAGCTATCGTGAAAAGAGAACAATGTTTTAGACAAATCATACGCATTTTTATCCAAAGAATCCGAATATACAATAAAAAATAGGAGTTCTTATTTAAGATTTCGAACTTGCCCCCACCCCACACCCAGGGTGCGGTGTGGGGGAACCGACTTTATCATCAGTGTATGTACTCCTCAAAGTGATTAAATTTTGATTCACAACATTTTTTCATAGAGTGCCTATTTTGCGAGATATTTGAAAGTTTCAAGTTTAAACAATTACTCTGTATATACGTGATATGTATATATTGGGCTCGTGGTCCACAACAAAATAAGGGTTAATTCTTAAATAAGACCATCACATTTTTGGCGATCCTGCCACGATAGTCCGAGACGATTACGACCAAAATCGGCTATCTTTGGAAAGAATAGTTCAGATTGCGATTCTGCGGCTACGTTCGTCATAAGAGAAACGACCAGTAAGTTTTGTCCATATTTCGCGATTCTGTGTAAATTGCAGGTTAGGTTGTATAATTTCGCTACTGGTTAAAATAATGTATATATATTCATTTGTTTTGAAGGATTAAAGAGAGAATGGTTTCAGTGAATAAGAGCGTGTTTATTTTACTGATGAAGCAATTTGCGAATTCATCTATTATAAATTTTTAATAAGAACAGCATCAACATCTTATTCTTTTTGTGACATTTTAGACGGATGGAAAAATCGCGCATTCAAAATAATAGAATAATCTTCTCTTTTGCGCTGAAATCTGAAAATATTAATTTTTCTCTATTCTATGCTTATTAACGGGCTTAATAAAATCCTTTAGAGGCTCGAATTAATCGAAATAGGTCAACTTTTCCTTCAGACAAGCGTGAACCAATTAAATAAAGAAAATTAGAATCGCGTTGAGGAAATAAAAAGATTAGCTAGAAAAGAGGACCAACTCATGACGGAAGAAGATGAGGCTATAGAGGAAAATTCAGGGACCTCGGTTAGTTCGTTAGAGAGTTTGAACGAAAGCGAACGAAGGAATGTAGGCTCCCGTTATCCAGTAGATCAGCTGTTAGAGGCCCAAAATTCTATACAGGAAGTGTCTTCCCTAGCGGACCAAAGGAACCGAATAGAGCTTGTACAAAGTACCCGTAAACACCCCATTGGGTCCCCATTCGGTTCCTTTTTAAAACACTCGAAAAACAGCAAAATTAACTTTTAAATTGTTGAAATTCGGATTCTACGTTAAAATTCCCTATAGAAGGTCATAGAATAATCACAATGTTTTTTTTCCAACGGTAAAAAGTTTGAAAAAAATATAAGACGTTAAACGCTTGTTGATTGCTACTAACAGGCGATGCGTTTGAAGTATAGCAGTCAACAGGCGTTATACGTCTTATATATTTTTTAACTTTTTACCGTTGCAAACAAAAAATTATTGCGATTATTTCAGGATCTTCTATAGGGAATTTTAACGTAGAATCCGAATTTCAACAATTTAAAAGTTGATTTTGCTGTTTTTTCAAGTTTTTTAAAAAGGAACCGAATGGGAACCCAGTGGGGTCTTTACGGGTACTTTGTAGAGGCCCCATTCGGTTTCTTCGTTCCGACAGGGTTTAAGGAATGCGAGTCCCGAGAATCCAGTAGATCAGGCTGCACAATTTCGAAATGTTACGCAGAGCGTGTCCCCGATGAATTCGAGTCCCCCGAGCCCAGTAGTTCAGGGCGTATATGTTCCAGACTTCACACAGGGCATACCGACAAGGAATCTGGGTCCTTGGAATCCAGTAGATCAGGCCGTACAAACTACTGACGCTAGGCAGCGCGTCCGGATTTCAGATTTTACACCTAGCTGGGAAAATAAACCGAGGAGAATAGAAATCCCACAACAAAGAGTAGACACTCTCGTACCTGCGAAGGAAATCTTTCGCACCGTTAAATTCCATAACGGACGAAATGACATTGGGACACAAGACTTCATAAAAACTATAAAACCCGCACGGTTCCGTTGCTCACAACCGGACCTGCTGCTTGATTTCACATTAACCGAAAAAAGTGTACATCATGCCAAGCGATCAATAGGGCAGATTTCAATCAATGACTATGACGAATTAAACCAGGCACTAGAGGTAAATTTGAGTTCCGGCACATCTATAGAAATGTGTCGCACAAAGATAGACTTTTCTAGGCGGGGTATTGACAGCGTCCAAAATTAGAAGCTCTTGAAACTGAGGTTCGACTTCGAGAAAAATATAAACTTAAAGTCCAGGCCATCCTCCGAGCTCCCCAACATGCAACACTGCCCTTGCAGGTAACCCCTCGATACACGACATCGAACCAACAGTCCAATCTACCTAACCAAAATATGCCCCTTGCACAGGGAATGCAGCTGCAGTGCAATCACTGCAAAAGGCCTGGGCACACTGAAGCTCAGTGCTTTATAAAATCTAGTAAGGGCTCAAATTTCCGAGTATTATCAAATATGGAAAGACCGCCAGAGTATCGAATTAATTTGACTCAAGAGAAATATCATGAAAGTCAGGAAAATGCACCCGAAAATGTAGCAAATCCCCAGACCGAATATCTTGCGTTTCCGGACGACTTCAATCAGTTTTATTACGACCAGGAGGGTTTCAGCGCGATATCCGATTACTCGTCAATACAGGATCCTCAATAAATTTAGTAAAAGAGTCTTTCATTCTGACTGAATTCACCCTACAACCACAAGAAAGAAAGTTCAAAATGGGAAATGAGACCCATCCATCATATTTCCATTTCACTTTAGAATACCTAGGCGTAAATCGCATCTTTAACATAGTTCCGAATAACTTTTCAATGCCTGAAAATGTAATTATGGGACTTATCTTTTTCCAAAAATATAACTACAATCTCTCGAATGATAAATTACTACTTGACGGTTACTCGCACGATCTGATCGATGGCGGTATTTTGATCCAGCCAAATCAGATTAAACTAAGCAAATTACCCGTAACAAAATCACATGGACATGTGGGTTCTCTAGACAACCCACATATTCCTGATTCCATTTTTGGAATTGACAATTATGAAATAACAGTACACATTTCCAACGATTCTTCTGAAGCAAAAATAGTCAGCAACCAGGAATTCCAATACAAATTTCTAAAAATCAAGCGTGAAAAAGAACAAATTCATTAATTTTCGGAAAAAGAATTTGCCTCACGAATGAAAATGTTAACAGAAAATTCGAGACTTAGTCACATTGAACCCGAACTCTGCGAAAACGTTGCTAAAATTGTTCAGTCTTACCATGACATCTTCGCACCGCCAGGCATCCCACTCCCGAGTAGCAATTTAACTGCCCACCGTATTGTTCTGAAAACAGACATAATTATCAATAATAAATCTTATCGGCCGCCCGAGTGCCACAAAAAAGAGATTGAAACCCAAGTAAATAATATGCTAATAAATAAAATAATCAGGCACCCCAAGTCGCCCTATAACCCCCCTATATCGGTAGTGCTCAAAAAGATTGACGCCTCAGAGAAGCGTAAATGGCGAATTGTTGTAGATTTTCGCAAAATTAATTAAATCACTGACCAGGACGCTTATCCTCTTCCTATAATTGACGATATTTTGTACAGCCTCGAGAAAGCAAAATTCTTCTCGGTATTTGATTTCAGTGCCGGTTTTCACCAAATACCCATGGAAGAATCTTCAAAGAAATATGCTGCCTTTTAGACCCCTGAGGTACCCTTCAAGTTCGAACGAATGCCCTTCGCACCCCAAAAACGCTCCCGCAAAGTTCCAGTGAACGATGGACAATAATGAATAATATAATAATAATGAATAATAATGAATGATGGACAATAAACAATTCTCGCTAACAACCGACGCCTCAAACGTTGACCTAGGCGCAATCCTACCACAAGAAGGGCAACCTTGTTGCTACATTTCAACAGTTCGGAATGATCGTGAACAGAATTATACAACGACTCAAAAGGAACTGTTGTCAATAATGTGGGCAGTCAGACGCCTTCGACAATATATACTGGGACGTAAATTTATCATTTTCACCGATCATCAATCCCTCATATGGTTATTCAACGTTAAAGATCCATCCTCCTGATTGATAGTACTCAGCAAGCACTCGACAGATCTGACATCGACTTAGAAGATGAACTGCCCGAAATCGAAATCATCAAAGCAACTGACAGGCGCGATCTTCAAACTCCAAACCCGCAAGAAATTTTGCAGGGTAAGCTCGGAACGTCGGGGAAATTTAGCCCACTAAAACCACTAGCTGATGATTTCGAGCCTGACGAAATATCAACCTTAGAATAAGAACCTGAAAACCCTTCTAGTCCAGACACCGAACAGTTATTCAGGGAATATTACAGGTGGTTCTCGAATCGAACAGAAATACCTGAAACGGAGAAACCTAAGGTTCAAGAAAAACTTTAGAAACGAATATCAAAAGAACGCGTAAATCTAGACCGAAATACAACGAAGCTACCTGAATATAATGAGAAACAGTGGCTGATAATCTTGAATCAACTTGCACGACAGACTATCGATAGAAAAATGATAATGTTACGCCTACATTTCGACGACCCAACAATAACAACTACCGAACGAATCAAGCTCAAAATCCTAATTGCTTTCTTGAGTTATAGATATGCGAACCTAAAAATTCACACATGTTTCAACGGAAGAACAGAACTAACTCGCGAAGAACGCGACCCGATCCTTAGAGAATGTCATGGCTCAATTCGGCGAGAACAAATCGATAGCCCGGGCATGAGAACTAGGGACACGGGTCAATATGAAATTAGAAATGATCGATTATATAACAAAATGTCACACATACCAAATTTAAAAATTACAAAGAGTTAGAAAAAGGGCCGAAGCGATTATTCCCGATACGCCAAAAAATCTCAACGATTAAATCGCGATGGATATTTTTGGACTTTTGTCTGTCACAGCTAAAAAGAACGTGTACATTCTGTCGATTCAAGATATGTGAACAAAATACCTAATTTTAATTCCCTCAAAAAATGCCACATCCGAATCAGTTATTGAAGGGCTCTTCGACTATTATATTTACACTTTTGGTTCCCCAAAGCACATTTTAACAGATCAGGGACAAAATTTTATCTCAGAATTGATTCAAAACTTTGACAGTCTTTTTAGAATTAAACACGTCAAAACCACAACATTCCACGCCCAAAGCAATGGAGCGTTGGAAAGAGCACACGCAAAAGTAAAAGACTTTAGAAAGAAAGGCACGAGAAATACATACGACGAGCTCGCGAAAGAATTGAAAAATCGCAATTAACAACAAACGATAACGAATCCATGCGAACAAATTAAAACTATACTACTCCTAGTTGCAGGTAGCATGAAGATCGTATTTTGGCCGTATGATTCTTCGGAATCCGGGGTGATGTCCAAATTAAGGATCTTGGAGACACTATGATTTTCGCTGAAAATGTCGGTAGAACCAAGCTCTACCATGAGACTTGGAAACTGATCCTGGGAATCGACACGCAAAACTTTGAAATTCAGTTTTCACAAATAAGTGAAACTTTCGCTCAGGCTCTACAACTGTGTGTTCATTGTTCTGCCCAAATCAAATTAAAACTTTTAAAAAATCGTTCAAAGAGCTTAGAAAATTCTAAACTTGTTTTGTCTCAAATAATAGGAGAATCTCGTACCTGCAGAGGATTATTAAACGCAATGGGTTCAATTTCTAAAGCCCTTTTTGGTACTCTCGATAACCATGACTTAAACCTTATTAATCAGGAATTTGACACGTTATTTCGGGATGATAAAGTAATAGCTGAAAAAATCGGAAATCATACTCGAATAATAAAAAATGTATTGAATAGCGCCTCGCATGATTTACAAATTCTACATGACCGATCACAAGAACACATACAAGAAAGGAACAAAATAATAAATGAAACAAATTCCAATAAAAGAAATATCGCAATTTCGAATTTACTTACAGCCACAGAAATTGCAATTGTCGAGTATAGTGAGGAATTAAATTTAATAATAGATGCAATAAATGATGGGAAGCACGGAATTGTTCACCCCCAAATTTTAGCACACGAGATTTTCATAATAGAACTTAAACAACTGGAAGAAGTCAACAATCAAGAATACCCTATGAAACTATCCGTTCAAAATTGCCAATACATAATTGATATATCCGAAATCAAAATTGGAACAATCAATAAACGACTCGTGTATATAGTAAAGGTACCTGTCTTAGAGTACGAGGATTTGCAAACCCTGCACCTAATTCCTATTCCCATCCATGAAGGAAATGGATTCATAGCCCCAGTCCCCTCACACGAGATTATCCTCACAAGCCCTGCAAAAAGCTTATATGCACCCATGGATTTCAATACTTTAAAATATTGTAAAAATATAGACGAATACCGAATTTGTAAGCGAACACAACCAACTTATTTGATCAGCGAGATACATTCATGCGAAATAACCATAATAGAACACCAGAACAAACAAATTTCCGATGAGATATGCCAATTTTCAGTTTTTAGAATTCTTGAGTTAGTATTTATCCCATTAAGGGATCCTAAGCAATATATTGTAATCCCAGAAACACCTACAAAATTAAATGTACTATGCGGCTGAAAGGCACAAACACTTAAACTTAATTCTCCGAGCCGTCTCTTTAGCAATGAATATTGTATAAACAAAACACCGAAATCTATTTTAAAATTACGAAAATTTAGTGTACTTCAAAACGACATCTGCTTAAAAAAAATTTGTCGTATAAACTCAGTGCCGAAGATATTAGTTTACATAGCCCACGATTACCTTTAATTCAAGAATCGCTACACCATGAAAATTTCAAAGAATTGCGACAAAATTAAAACAACATGGAAACCTCATTACAGGCTATAAAATCACATCGTCGAACACGGACCTGCATTGAAACTGGTACGGACGTTCTTATCTAGGATACGTAGCAACGATCGAGGATCGTATACAACAGGCATCTTTGATCTTGGAAAGCGTATCTTACCCAGAAACTTATGTGTTCGATTATTTTGTGTTGTTACAACCGTAAACACGACTCCTACTGTTCATTACACCGCGGTTGCAACGGCACCGACAGTCTCAACTCCTGTAAAAGTGATAGACCTGCCATTCCAGCATCCCCTTAGTTTTCGACAGACATAGCTCTATGCTAGATGTGTATCGATTTACGGAGTTGTACCACTGTGTAACTCATTAAATAAAGTTGCTATATCTACGGATATCTCCCTTAAACAAAGTAAGGGTTAATTCTTAATTACACCCGTCACAGCAGGAGATTAAATTATTTTATTTTTCTCGCCGTTCTCAGTAAATCTTGGCGCTCAGCAATATGAATACTATTGACAAGAGCTCATCGTTTTTATTAGTTTGACACATGAGAACTTCCATGTCAGATCATCTGAAGACTTTCAGCTATCGTTGGTAATTTTTATGAAAATTCTAGTATCCGTTCTCTTAAGCGTGGAAAAAAATACACCGAACACTCGCTTTCAGTCAAGTGTCGGGGGTTGCCCTAAAATGGTCTTGGACTGATTCCGG
>NC_046664.1:139302654-139303831 GCF_010883055.1 Belonocnema kinseyi | reverse complement strand
TAAAAAACCTAATGGAAAATACAGATTTTGTTTGGATTTCAGAAAAGTAAATAAAATTACGAAAAAAGATTTATACCCAATTCCAATAATGTCTGAAATATTAGATACATTAAGATCAGCAGGATACATGTCTAAAATCGATCTTCGTTCAGCATATCACCAGCTACCACTGGACGAGGAATCGAAACCAATCGCAGCTTTTATCGTACCAGGCAAAGGAATGTATCAATTTAAAAGGATGCCATTTGGATTAACAAATGCTCCTGCTACATTCCAGCGCCTGATGGACAGAATAATAACAGCAGAATTAAAGCCAAATGTATTTTGTTATCTTGATGATATAATTATAGCTTCTAAAACTTTTGCAGAACATTTAAAATATTTGGAAATAGTTTTAGATAAAATTGAAAATGCAGGATTAACAATGGGTTTGGATAAATGCGAATTCGGGTGTTCAGAAATTAAATATTTGGGCTTTATAGTAAATGAAAAAGGATTGCATGTTGATGAAGAAAAAATTGAACCAGTTTTAAATTTTCCGAGGCCAAAAACAATTAAACAAGTTCAAAGACTGATAGGAATGGCTTCTTGGTATAGGAAATTTATTCAAAAATTTGCAGAAATTATAGAAACTTTACAAAAATTATTTAAAAAGGAACAGGCATTTACGACTATTAAACACTTACTAACAACAGCACCGATTTTAGCCTGTCCAACTTGAAACTGATGCTAGTGAGGTAGGATTAGGAGCCGTTTTAACACAAACAATAAACGGCGAAAATTACGTTATAGCTTTTGCAAGTAGAGTTCTGAACGGAGCAGAACGAAAATATTCGGCTTCCGAAAAAGAATCTTTAGCAGTAGTTTGGGCAATACGAAAGTTTAGACCATACTTAGAAGGTTATTCTTTTAAAGTAATCACAGATCACATTGCATTAAGGTGGTTACATAATTTAAAAAATCCAACTGGCCGATTAGCAAGATGGGCGTTAGAATTATTGGAATATGATTATGAAATTGTTTATAGAAAAGGAAGTTTAAACCAGGTTCCAGATGCATTATCAAGATCTAATGGAAATGAAATAAAAGTATCTAGTATTTTATCCAGTGTAGTAGAAAATAAAGAAAAAGATTTTAAAGAAATTGAGGATAATTGGTATACAAGTAAAATAATACA
>NC_046664.1:139300962-139302554 GCF_010883055.1 Belonocnema kinseyi | reverse complement strand
AAGGAAAGCAAACGTTAGCTCACAAGACATTGACTGATCCTTCACATTTCTGTGGAAGATACCGTGCATGCTCTTATCGAGGAGCTGTTCACGAAAGTTTTTTCGTGCACTCGAGATAGATAAGATTTGATGCATTTAGCTGACCCCTAATACTGAAGTCAAGTCCGAGTGTTTCAGCAGCCTCCCCCGCTGCTTTGTACATAAATGCTCCTTTGCCCACTTCTTCGTGATTCCTGACCATTTTAAGAAGAGGGTCTCTTCCATTTGCAACTCTATGTGCTGTACCCAGAATATTCCTGTTGTGAAGACATTCAAGACTCAATATTCCGCGACCCCCTTGACGGCGTGAGATGCACAGTTCGCGTAACGGAAGACTTAAGATGCATGCTTTTGTTCATGTGCATAACCTTTCTTGTCCCGATATCAAGAGATCTGAGCTCGTTCTTCGTCCATGGAACTACTCCAAATGAATAGAGTAGTACCGGTACGGCAAGCATGTTCGCTGCAGATACTTTGTTGCTCGCCGACAGTTCGGAGGACCAAATCTGCCGGATGAGACGTTTGTATCTGCTTCGGAGAGTATCCTTTATAGATGTCACATCCTGAATGCGGCTCTGTGGCACGCCCAGGTATGCATAAGTCTCTCCAGCGCAAAGGTGTCGTATGGCGCTTCTATCAACGAGCTCAGTATCTTCAGGAATTCCATTAAGTTTTCCTCGCTTCAAATAAACTTTACCGCATTTGTTTAACCCAAATTCCATTCCAATTTCCTTAGTATATCGTTCGAAAATCCACAGAGCTAGATGCAGTTGCTCTCTGTTTTTAGCATAGATCTTAAGATCGTCCATGTAAAATACATGAGTGACCTTGTACTTTCGATCTGCAAGTTTGCCGCACAAGTACCCGTCGGAATGGCGAAGTGCCAGAGATAGTGGCAATAATGTAAGGCAAAAGAGGAGTGGGCTCATGGTGTCGCCCTGAAAGACACCTCTCTGAAAGGTGACCTTGTTAGTTGTCACACCATTTTTTCCAGATGAGATAGTAAATCTGGTTTTCCAGAGCGGCATCAATCTCTCTATGCACCTAAGTATTTGCGGATAAACTGCATCTTTGCAGACACATCTATCGATGAGCAGGTTCTCCCGACATCCCGCTACGCCTTTCCTTGAGCCTCGTTGTTCTTAAATTGTCTCTCAACAATATGCTGTCTGATGGTCAGCAGCTTTGACTTGTTAAGTGTGTAATAACGAGTCCGGAGTTCGCGCGCGAACTTTCGAACCTTGGCGGTAAAATTCCCGCCAGATGTGATGTAGTCAATCACACACTGAATGCGGAACGCGTACTGTCTTGCCCAGCCTATCTTTATGGCAAGTTGATGCATTCGTCTTTTGGTATTATGATCAGCCGTTAGTTTTGTTTTACGATTCGTATCGGCCAAAGCTCTCGCTGCATTATACACACAATAATTGATTGCCCAGAGGTCGGATTCTCCGAAAAAATGTCCACGAAGCTCATCATCCATTTCAGCCAGATCTTTAGGCTTGAGAGAAACCTTGGTGTTGATGTTTCTCCGGGTCGTAAAGCATCGCTCT
>NC_046664.1:139299357-139300862 GCF_010883055.1 Belonocnema kinseyi | reverse complement strand
AGTTCAGCATGGTTTCGCAGACGTTGCTGCGAAAAGTGCGATAGCTCCGGGTGTTTCTCACACCACAGAGCATGCAGCCGTGCCATGTAACCCCGTTCAGGGTCCACAGTCGCATCGTAGCACTCTAGCAAGTCGTGATTCAGTCGCTCCGTCCACCCAAAGGTTGCGAGATCCCGCCAATCCATCGCATTGAATCCATTTTCATTCGCTCCTCCAGCTCTAGATTGGTCGGCATTGTTGGCCGACCCATTGTCGGGAGCCCTGCGCGTTCTGTTGTTTTGAACCGCACTTACTAAAACTATGTTTGGTGTTGTCATTGTTGTTCCCACGAGAAGCTAGGGAAAGGGGTTCGTCCATCCTTGTAGAGCCCCGCATGCAAGGATAAGGCTGCGTATTCTGAGCGGTCGCCCGGTATCCCAGAGTCACCGTTCTAGACACCACACCCAGGTACCTTTCAGCTTCCGGCACGGTTTTCACACCTCCGCTTGGGGGTCAATTCCTTCGGGACCACTCCTGGACAATTGTCCTCGACTGCCTATTTATTTTTGTGACCATATTCAGCAGAAACCCTTGGTACCAGGACCCTCTATCCGATACCCGAGGACGCGTTCGATGACTTTTTCATAGGCCCTTCGCTTTGATTCTAGGGGAATCAAAATCGAACCGAATGGTTCCCGTACCGGACGTTTTTTGCGTATTGCCTCTCGCAAACGGCGCATAACTTATTGACCCTACGAGCTTGTGGTAAGAATTCTTGATGCACTACGCCACGGTAACCAAAGAAGACAGTGAGCAAAACCTTCACATTTGACCGAACTTGACGTGCTTTTTTCGGTCGTGGAGGCTCCGTATGCTTCCACTGAGACGATTTGGCTTTAGTTTCGACGTCATAACCATATACAGAAGATTCATCCCCAGTTATAACCCTCTTGAGAAAATGAGGATCATTATTGACTTCATTCAACATCTCCTGAGCGATGGTCATGCGATGGATCTTTTGATCAAAATTAAGCAGTTTTGGAACAAATTTCGCTGACACACGTCTCATGCCCCTAACGTCCGAAAAGATAGAATGACGTGAGCCAACCGATCTGATGGCAATTCGGCGATTTTTCAACACCATTTCTTTCACTGCTTGAACGTTTTCATCTGCTGTTGACGTGCTGGGACGTCCAGGGTGAGGTTCGTCTTCGACATCCTCTCGGCCTTCTTGGAACAGCTTGTACCACTTATACACATTTTTCTTACTCAGAGTAGACTCACCGTATGCAACTGTCAACATTTCAAGAGTTTTAGAGCACTGGATTCCATTTTTCACACAAAATTTAATGCAAACTCTTTGCTCCATTTTTTTTTGAAAGAAGAAAATCGCCGAGAACACCAAACCCTTCTAACCTTTTACGCCTCTATCAGAAAGCAACACGAGCTATATAGTAAAAACTGTTAACATATGATCGTGACGAGTGTAACAACACAACAAAAACAAAAAATTTAAACTTGAATGT
>NC_046664.1:139291516-139299257 GCF_010883055.1 Belonocnema kinseyi | reverse complement strand
AGCTCTCGCCCTGCTCTCCTGAGAAACTGAGGAAGCTAGCAGTTCTAGGAAGGCTGAGAACGGGGTGACCATAAGCGTGAGTTTTGTGTACTAAAACAGTTTTTGAAGAAATAAAAACTCAGGAGATATTCAAAATACTCAAAATATTTCAAAATACTTTGGTGATTTTAATGACATTCACGTATATTTTTTTATTATTATTCGTAATATTACGCAGCTTTAAAAATCTGATTTAGAAACTGAATTTTTGAAATACACCCACATTTTATTTTCTATCATTTTTTTATATGCCTTACAATTTTCGCTACAAGACCTGTAAATATTAAAATGGGATCTCTTTTAGTCTTACTTTTCGTGTAACAATTAGGAACGTACGCCGTGGCATAGTGTGCTCAGCGCCCGAGAGTCTGAACTCTAAAGTTCTTGCATACGATTATAATATTCTTCTATTGTTCGTCTATTGCTTACATGTTTTTTCACATCGTGTGCATTGTTTCGGCATACGTTTTTAATTATTCCTCGAAAACTAAAGGAGATCCCATATTAATATGTATAGGGCTTGTAGGGGATAATAAAGTAATAAATATATAATATAATAATACATAATAATGAAATAATAATAAAAAGTGGATTTATTCCGAAATTCAGTTTAAATATTAGTTTTTGAAAAATCCAGGAGTTTTGAAGTGTTTTTGTTCAAAAAATATTTTCTCAAACTGCGTCCTATTACAAATAAATAAAAATAGACCTTCATGAAATTGAAAAAACTGGTCATCAAATTTTGAGAAAAAAAGGACCAAAATTTTCCATTTTAAATGCTTCGAGGCGTCCTAACCGTAGGATGCCAACGCACGCGACACTATTTGATGGTACTTAAAAAAAATAAAAACAATAAAAAGCTAACCGAGAAGTTGGCGCTAGAAAGTCTTGCTCGAGGAATTGAGCAAGATGAGGCTGGAAGTTGGCCAAAAATAAAAGGTGCTTGCTCGCTTCATCAAATCACGAAAGTTCTATCTCGGGCGAGCAAAGCATGAAGGTGCCACTTCTCGCGTTAAAATTATCAGCCAGAAGTGGAACCTTCATGCTTTGCTCGCACAAGATAGCACTTTAATGAATTGATGGAGCGAGCGAGCATCTTTTAGTTTTGGCCAACTTCTAGCTTCATCTTGCTCAATTTCGCGAGCTAAAACTTTCCAGCGCTAACGTCTTGGTTAGTTTATTGTTTATATTTTTGGTTAAAAATCATCTAGTCGATCGCGTGTTTTGGCATCCTATCGTTAGGATGCCTCAATCTACTAAGTTTATTATTTTTTTTTTCAAAAATTATTTTAGAGATTTCCTTTCGACACTTTAAAGAACAAATACTTGGATTTTGATTAAAATTATTTAAAAATAGATTAAATTCTTCAGATGGTTATTCTCGAATAATCGAATAATTAGAGTAGAAAATATTTTATTTTAGAAACAATTCTTACTGAAAATATTTATATACATGCATAATCAGGAGTTAATTTATTATAGACTGACAAACACTGCTTTGTATATTAATTGTAATGATCAAACACCTAAATAAATAATGCACAACGCCTTCTAGTGTCCTAATAATTCACTTTGCTTTGATTTAAGGATCTTTTCTGCTTCTTGTACGTGTTGATGACAAAGCCCTTCCACTTGAACTTTTAATCTATAAAACGCATCCTCGTTGATATCAGAATTATTTTTCAAGTTTTTCAGTTGTTTATTTCGTATGTCTTTTAGATTATCACGACACTTGATAAATAGAGCTTTTGCATTTTTAGACAAGTTTTCTCTATGTTCCTTTGTCACCCTGCAGAAAAAAATATCACAAAATTAATTTTAAAAAAACGACTCAATTTTTGAATCAAATATTATTCATCAATTTAAAAAAATACTTGCTAAAGTTATACACAGACATTTGCAAAAAAAGGGAAGGTTTGGGTTCCAAACATTTTAAGATATTATACTTAAACCCTTCGTCACATAGGTGGGTCGTTTACGACCCTGTCAAATTTTCCCACTAAATATCTCCGAAATCCAAAGATAGTGGAATTTATGGCGGAAGAAGCAAAAAACCTGCGTGACGGACATTTAATTTACAAAAAGTTATTAACAATTACTTCCTTTTTCCATTTTTTTGGAAAATCGAGCTTTGCCCATTCAAAATCCTATGTTGAATTCAAAAGCCCGGGAGGTTTATTATTTTTAGCAATGTAATTAAATAAATATTATTCTAAAACTCAAGTACATTTAATATATTTGTAATATCCTTATCGTATCTTAAAACCAGTGAAGGACACGTCTATCTATCAGTCTATCTATCAGTGAACGATACCAAACAGAACTACTACACCTGGCGACTATAGATGTCCCGCGACTTGTCGTCCTGTGACTAGTTGTCCAGCGAGTAGACGTCACGTACCGTTTCGGACGGACGTGACCAGTACTTTGACTATTTGCCCAGCCTTCTGAACAATTATCAACATTCTTATACTTATCATTCTATAATTCTAAACGTTTTTAGGGTGTTGTATAAATCCGACTTTAAATTTATATTTTTTTATAGGTGAGGCATTGACTTAATATTATCATAGAATTAATAAAATTATGAAAAATAAACCCCTTTGCTGAGGAAATAAATATTTTTACGGAAAACGTTCATTTTCCGGAAGGGAAAAATCTACGGATAGCAGATAACATCTGAACGGCGAGAAACGATCAAAAATTATTTTGTTTACTTACAATCCTGACATTGAAGAAGTATTCTCGGCTATCACTTGATGATGGTGAACCTACATTTCGCGAAATACGTTGAGAAACGGGGCTAAATTCAGAATGAATTGACAGTATCGTTGGGAGCGCGATGGTGAAAGCTTGCACACCTTGCTTGCTGCTTGCAACTACAATTTCAAGGCCTTCACACATACATACACACATGCAGAGATGTCAATTCATTCTGCATTTTTCTGTTTCAACATCATTCAATTGATCCTGTCACCACGCAACCACAGATACTTGGCAAGTTTTCTTTCTTTCGTTCTCAAATACTTGGAAAAATATATATATTGAGTCAGTGTCGTGTCAATAAAAATATTCAAACTCGGATTTAACCAGCACCCTTAAAGAACCACACAATTTAATGTTTATGGCCACATGAATTTTGGTTAGATTGCAGAATAGGGCCGTCACCTGTCATCTCTGTTTTGGCTGGAAAAATATTTTGTTTGGCAACAAACTATTGGAATCTTTAATTTCAATGATAAATGAAGCGAGTTCATCAGGCAAAAATTTTAAATTATTGTTACTTTTGTTACCATGATGTCTCAAATATGGGTCTGTCACTATATATCGTCATGATCATATTTAACGAGGAGTTGGAAATGGGTAGTGATGCGACAAACATTATTTTTCTTACTAATCATAGAGGTGCCTTACCGCCCCCACAAAATGTTGGAAAAGGGTAGGGTTTTGACCAAATTATTTTTGTGACCTGTCGAAGGGGTGTTTCAGGCCGTTTGGATGTTTAAAAGCACCTAAACGGAGAGTTAAATATGATCATTCTCATATCGTAACATACCCATATTTAAGACATCGTAGTAACAAAAGTAACAATAATTTTTAACTTCTGCCTGCTCAAGTAGCTTCATATATCGTTCAATTAAAGATTCTAAAAGTTTGTCGTCGAAAAAACTGGGTGTCCAGCCAGAAAACAGGTAACGCCCCTATTCTGCAATTGCACCAAATTTTGAACTCTTAAAATAAAAAATACAGTGAAACTCTTTTATACCGCCGATTATAGGGCTGACGGTGGGTGGGAACCAGGAGGATGGCTCGCGATGCTAACGCACTGAGTCAGTTTTGTGAAGGACGGCAGAAGGTGAAACGCTAGCGCCACACCCTAAATTGAAATGACAGCTAATAAGACACATGGGAGATGTAGTATTTTTTTCAGTTTTTGTAATTGTGGATATTTTAAAAACTTTGAGCTTGAATTAAGCCAAAATTAACTGTTTCTAGAATTTAAAAAAATAGCGAGGATTATAAAATAGACCATAAAAACACTGGGAATGTCTAAGGATTTTAATATGCAAGCAGAGTGAAATGGTAAAATATAAAGAATACGTCTTCAAGGTTTAAAGCAAATAAACTGAAAGTTCTAAAATGTTAATATAAATAATAGTTTTTCTATTTTTAATTACTTGAATGATTCTAATGTATTATTACATTATAATAAAAATACACAAGAAATTATGAAACATTTAATTTTTAATATTTAGTATATTTTATTAATTAATTAATATTGATTATTTTATTAATTTTATTTAATTAATGAAAGCTATTAAGTTTACTGTACATTTAGTCATATATTTATTTAAAAATTGGATTGACATATGGTGATATGAATTAAATTGTAAAATGATTTGATGATACAAATCCTTTCTTCGACCGTTGATATTTATCGTTGATATTTTATAAATTTATATATTTAATCCCTGATGATGATCAATTTTTAAAGGATCAGATAATTTGGAAAAAGGAAGTTTTAGCTCCCAATGGAACGGTTATTGTGGTAAGTATTATGATTGTTTACACCGATGTCCTTTAACTTAAAATAACCGAAGGGCTCTGATGGTTTCATGTGTAATTCACTAGACCGTCACATAATTTTGGCGATCCTAGCCACGATCCCTTTGATCGATACGACGTTCTTCGAGGATAAAAAAAGAATTTATGAAGTTAAGTGCAGTTAAGTGAATTGTGGCAACATAGTCCCATATGTGTGAAAACCTAGGAGGTTTCAAAGATAGCGCAAGTGTACTACCAGGGCATATAAGGATTATCAGTAAACGATTAATCTTTAGCCAAAAGAGATCACGCTAATAGTGGAAATCAAGTTTAGCTACTAGTGACTCTTAAGAAAGGCGCGACGTCACTCTTCAAAGGGGACACCACGGGAGGCTAAGAATTTCCCGATTTTCCGGCCAGCTGTCTGCCTACGGAGCTGCAGCATCCCGCCTGACCCTGCCAACATCAGTAGACTACCATCGATTCTCAACTGCGCCAGCGACACTCAAACTCCTGTTGCGTAAGTGTAGTAAAAATTATAATAATTCAAAAATAGTAAGAAGTAATACGCGGCTTCTTACTTCAAAAAACGCCTACGTTTAGTTTATAAAATTAATAAGCATTTTGCAAATTGCGTCGCGATCCGAACTATCAAAATTGTGCAATAAAAATACTACCTCACACTGGCGTTCTCAGCGTAAAGACAAAATTTAATAGAATACCCGACGGTAGAATCGGAAACAAGTGAAGAATCTTTAGGTAACCTAAATCCCGATACTAATCCTTTCCTCACGGCTCGAGAAATGTCTAAAGAAGATTTATCGTGCGGTTCGCAGGAAGCATCCACCATGATGGATGACCCCATAAAATTTATTATAGAAAAATTGAGTGGTATGGAAACCTTTCAAAAAAAGATAGAAGATGCACTACGAATTTTAAACGCTGAAAATTCTCAGCGCGCAAGAGTAATTGAATATCTCGCGAAGCAGGGAAATGTGCTCTTAACGGAAGATGAGAGTTCGGGAAAAGGAGAAAAATATACCTCATGCGAAAATCGTGTTTTACCAGAACCTGAAAATTCGTCTATTCCTCCGCAAGGAAATAAGCAACTAAAAGATCCCCCTTGCCAAAGTATCGATATTCAAAAAGTAGAAAATTCCTCTCTTCCTCCACCGCGAAGAAATTTCACGTCTTCTCCAGCTAATCGGTTACAGACAACGTCCATTCCTATGACAAAGTCTATTCCCGCGAAGGACATCATCAGAACCGTCGAAGAATTGAGAGGACGTGATGATGTGGGTGTCGAGGACTTTATCAAGTCAGTAAAGCGTGCGAAATCGAGATGTTCGCAGCCGGATTTACTATTGGATTTTATAATAGCCGAAAAAATTAAGGACCAAGCAAAACGCGCAATTCGCTTCAGTTCAATAGATGATTATGATCAGTTGTTCTCCGCCTTAAGGCAAAATGTAGGTATAATCAGTTCAATTGAGTTAAGTCGGTCAAAACTCGAATCCGTCAAGCAAACAGGGATTGAGACCATTCAGAATTATAATATGCGGTTCCGGCAGCATTATAATGAACTAATTTATGCGGTCCAGAACGAACAATCAAATCCAACTTCGCGACGCTTAGCAATTCAAATAGAGGAAAAATCGGCAATTAAAAAATATATCATGAATTTGAAGGATGAAATCGGCGCACAAGTTCGTCCGCTATGACCGAATACTTTGAACGAAGCACAGCAGGAAGCCTTAGAGTCTGAGGTTTGGTATCGGGAAAAGCATCACAATAGATACTCAAATGTTAGACCACCCGGTAACAAACCCCTGACAAAACCGGCCTTTGCTCAATCTAGGACAGCATTCCAACATGCATCATCCGCCTCAAAGTACCCAAGTATTAACAACCCTCCAAATCATTCCCTGCCTTTACAACAAAGACTTCAGATGTTTTGTAAAATCTGCAAAAGACCGGGACGTAACGAATCCCAATGCTACAGTAGAGACCGAAATTTTCCGATAGGACACTCGAACTTCCGCCCGCCCAATCGTGTCCACAATTTACAGGTGGAAGAAGAACATCCAGAAAATGTTCCAGGCCATCACGAAGTTCAACTATCAACGGAGATAGAGTCTGCGAAAAATCAGGAAGACTATTCTCAATTAGAACAAACCTACATGGAACAAACAGAACAGGAAGACTTTTAGTGGACAGTGGATCCTCACTCAACCTAATCAAGGATGAGCTTGTTCAATTAAATCATCCGCGTGAAAAATTTATCAAAGTGTTCTCTATGGGAAACGACCAACACCGTAAAAACGAAATAACAAAATTTAAATTCCAGGGAAAAGAGCATGTGTTTGTTATCGTGCCAAATGATTTCCCACTACCAGAAGATAGAATTATCGGAGTTCCATTCATGTAGTTATAAATTTAGCCTTTCAAATACTCATTTAGAATTAGACAACGTTAAATACGAATTACACGACGATGGGATATTTGTACCAGAAAACTCGATTAAAGTAATTAACTTTCAAGTAGAAAAGAAACAGGGGCACATGCTAATTACAGATCATCCGCATATTCCGAACTCAATTTATAGAATCCAAAACCATGAATTACGAATTCCAATTTCTAATCATACAGGCCAAATGATGATGCTTTCAACCACGGAAATTCAACCCAAGTACATATTATAACAAAGGAATTAGCCAAGAGATTAGAACTTCTCCGAGTAAACACAAGACTCTCGCATATTAAAAAAAATAACCAAGAAGGAATAAACAAAATTATCCAAAATTATCATGATATTTTCACCTTAGAAGGTGATCCTCTCCCATGAACAAATCTAGCAAAACACGAAATTATCTTAAAAGAGGAGAGACCCATTAACATTCCTTCTTATAGCCAGCCAGTGTCATAAAGCTGAAATCAATCGTCAAGTAAAAGAGATGCTTAACAAACGAGTAATCTCTATGTCAAAATGACCATTCAACTTACCATTATGGGTAGTTCCGAAGAAAGCCGATGCTTCTGGAAAGAAGAAATGGCGGTTCGGTCTAAAGAATTCGCCGGCAACCTTCCAGAGGATGATGGACACAGCTCTCAGAGGTTTAGTAGGAAATATTTGCTTTGTTTATCTTGACGACATCGT
>NC_046664.1:139289713-139291416 GCF_010883055.1 Belonocnema kinseyi | reverse complement strand
CCACTAGGGCTAAGCCACTAATTGACCTTACAAAGGAAAATAATCTTTTTTATTGGACATCAGGTTGCGAGACAGCCTTCGAAGATCTAAAGAACTGCTTATTCTCATCGTCAGTATTAAGATACCCTGATTACAAAAAACAATTTGTTTTAACAACAGATGCTTCAAATGTATGTCTCCGAGCCATCCTTTCTCAAGATGGTCATCCCTGCTGTTATATTTCTAGGACACTCAATAAGCCCGAAATGAATTACGACACAACAGAAAAGGAACTGCTTGCTATAGTCTGGGCAGTCAAGCGTTTGAGGCAATACCTGTTAGGAAGAAGGTTCATAATCTAAACAGATCATCAGGCCCTGAAATGGCTCTTCAATATTAAAGATCCAGCGTCTAAGCTACGCAGATGGAGACTTCGCCTTGAGGGATACCAGTATGTAGTCGAATATATAAAAGGTAAAGGAAATACAGCCGCCGATGCATTATCGCGTATGTATCCAACACGTGAAGGAGACGTTGAAGAAGGACATACAATAGAATTACCGGACATCGACAGCGAACACGAACCTTCTGAAACGGACAGCGAAAATGTTGAAATCGGGTCCATGAAGCTTAGATTCATGGAACCTAAGGACGAAAAAGAAGTAGCTGACGAATATCGGGCATGGAAAAGAAATCGACTCCCTAGCAAAGTTAAGACAAAATCTGTCGCTAACGGCAAAAACTGGATAAAAGTAAGTAAACAAAATCTGTTTTCCCTTTTACGAATCCAACTCCCCGATTATCAAGAAGAAGACTGGATTAAACTACTGTATAAGAAGATCAAGGACTTCACTAATCGCAAGAACTGGAAAATCTTCAAGTTCCACATGGAAGACCCTTTAATAATAAACACTGAAAAAGTGCGGTTGCATGACATGCTTAACTTTCTTCTTCATAAAAAATTCCCGGAACATGCATTCTTTGTATGTGATCGACCAAACAAAGAATTAACGGAAGAAGACAAACAAAACCTATTGTCTGAAGCACATGGAAATATCGGATCAGGTCACTTTGGAGAAAATAAAACCATAAAGCGACTTAGAGAAATGATCTCTTGAGATAATATGGATAATGAAGTCATCGATTTCATTAAGAAATGTGACATCTGTCAGAGAGAGAAGTTAACACGTATCAGGCCAAAAATTGAAGCAGCGATTCCCGACATGCCGGTGGCACCTAACGATAAAATCGCAATGGACATTTTAGGACCATTGCCTATAACACAATCTGGAAACGAGTACATACTCTCTATCCAAGATGTTTTAACAAAGTATCTGGTTCTAATACCGCTCAAAGAAACCAGCAGTGAGTCAATTATAACAAAACTGATGGATCATTATATATACATATTTTCTTCTCCGAAACAAATTCTGACTAATCAAGGAGCAAACTTTGTATCAGAATTAGTCCAAAAATTCGAAAATCTATTTAGAATTAGGCACATAAGAACTACAACCTTTCACCCTCAGGCGAATGGAGCATTAGAGAGAACCCACGCGACGGTCAAGGATTTGTTAAAAACTTTTATCGCCGATAATCAAACGGAATGGAACTTGAACCTAAACCTTACTTGTTTGGCTTATAATGTAGCAGTTCATGAAAGTACTGGGCTAACACCTTTCGAAATGACCTTTGGAAGAACAGCAAACTTGCCTTCAATTCTT
>NC_046664.1:139275716-139289613 GCF_010883055.1 Belonocnema kinseyi | reverse complement strand
TTAACATGTGTTTAAATTGCACTGAGCAATTCGAGTTGAGCCTCATCAACGGTAGGATGAAACGACTTAGTATTCAGCGCAGCCTTTTATATAAGCTGTTAGTTGAACGAAGATATAACACTTTTGATAAATTCAATGAACAAGGGTAAACATGGTATAGTACATCCGCAAATTTTAACACCAACATTGCTCATTGAATCCTTAAAAAACTTTGAGGATAAATTTAACGTAAAGTATGCTTTGCCACTCAAAGAAGTGAATTACCAACATATTATTGACATATCTGAAATAAGCATTTGTTTGAATAATAGGAAATTATTGTACTCAGTTAACATACCAATATTTGAAATTGATGAATATAAAATCCAACATTTAATTCCGATACCGAAGCAGCATGGCAATCAATTTCTTATACCTGTTCCGAAGGAACAGTTCATTTTTCTAAACAATCCGAAAACCATATATGTTCCTACGAATGAAAAAGAAATATTAAAGTGCAGGTTACTCGAAAAAATCAAAATCTGTCAACGTTCTCATCCAACTTATTTGATAGCTGATACACACAATTGTGGAAACCAAATTATCCGTAGTGATATTAAAACACTAGACTTATCAACATGTGAAATATCCGTTCTCAAAATCGATTATTTAGTTTTTATTAGTTTAGCAGAAAGTCAAGGATATATTATAGTTCCTGAAAAATCTATAGACTTAACAACCAACTGCGAAGGAATAATTAAAGATATTAAAATTACCGAGGCATCACTTCTATCCTCAGGAAGAAATTGTATTTTAACCACCGAAGGTGCCATAGTAAAGTTAAAACAAAGTAGGGAACTGAGAAAACACATATATTACACAAAAAATATTTCTTTACCTTATACCAGTGATGATCTAGATTTACTCAACGATAAACTGCTACCAATCCAAAAACAGATTGATAATGAGCAATTGCTGGAAGCAGGTAGAACATTAGATGATATCGATAATGTTATAAACAGAGTCAAAAATGAACGTCGACCACGAACATGGACTGAAACCACCACAGAAACTCTTACATACTTAGGTTATGTTGCGTTAGTATTAATAACCTTATTCTCCATGTACAAATGCGAACTCTGCGATCTAGCACGAAAATGTCTGCCGAAAATCTGATTCAACCTATTTTGTACAACTAATAACATTAATAATAACACAGCCCCAACGCCAACTATTGTTACCTACGTTCCACAGGCTCCTCCTGCACATGAAATTGAAAACAGTGAGCCGTTAGTAGCACCTAAAGTTGTTAAATTGCGTTTTTCTGGAGCAAAACGAGTCTAACGAGGGGGGTGTAATACTTCTACTTTACCACTCTCCCCTCTCGTTGATTCTAGCTAAGGGTAGTTCGCCTACGACGCCTACACAAGGCCCTCGGGGCCTCAGTAGTCCATGCGCCCTGTCTACGGACAGGTCATTCTGTATCTTTCGGTCAATAAACAAAAAGTATTCTTATATCAAGTATAAAAGAAGTGTAATTCACTAGGCCGTCACATAATAACAGTTTTTAATTATCGCAGAGTTTTGATATTTATGTACAATTACATTAATTTATTAATAAATGTAAGTTTGAAACTATACTATAATTGTAAAATAATTATTTTCTTGCAGTCATAATGGCAAAAGAAACCTAAATTAAAACTAGGGATTTCGCCATCTCAATTTCTAAACTGCCCTGCTCATTGTCCGAAAGCTGACTTTTTTATTAGATATTTCAGAATCCTTTATAAAAAAAAATCTCGCTTTATTAGACGAAGGGTTTTTTTAGCAGCCTTCGAACAAGCCTCGGGGCATTTTGGAAATTGAGATTTCGAAACCCCTGGTTTTAATTTACTTTATTTTATGAATAAATTAATGTGACTGTACATAAATGTTAAAACGCAGTAATAATTCAACACTGTCCTACCGAAAGAAATCTCTGAGTATATTCTAAATATTCTCTAGGGTCAGAGAAGCTTAGAGATATTCTCCGCAGGCACTTAGGTAGATATGTTCAAAGGTCCAGGTAGTTCTTTTAAATGTTTTCAAGCCTTTAAAATGGCCTTTCCGAAATTGAAAGAGAAATACGATCGTAAATAAAAAGCAGAGGCTGAAATTGAAATAAGAATTCGATCACAAATAACGAGCAGAGAGGCTATATCAATCGAGTAGGCGACACTCAAAGGTCCTTTGTTAAGCTTTCAGATTAAAATTTAGAAGTAGATTTTTTAAATTTCAGAGATAACAGCCTAAAACATAATAATTCGGAATCTACGGGTTTCGATGATTTCAGATATCTAACTTTTTTTTATAAATGCTAAAAATTGGAATTAATAAGTTTCTCATAAATGGAATGAGATACGCCAAAAAGACAACACTTTTTAATTCAACTAGAAAATGGTATATTAGCATATAAGTTATAATTATAAATAAGTATAATCAAAAAATTCATTAATTTAAAAAAAAAAGTGTTAATAATTTGAAGAGAAATTTAAAAAGTGAGAGCCGGATTAGCGACGGCCCACTACGTGACTAATACAAAAGGAACATTATATCACCGTCCCACCACTCTTAAAAGGACCACTAAAAAGACCTTGAAAAGAACCGAAATCTCTCAGACTAAATTGTTTCAAATCGACTCTGCTTATAGTCTCAAATGGGTCAGGCTATTTCGCTAGAGAAAACTCGAGAGATTTCTATCGGTAGGGTGTGTAAACAAATCGTAATACTTACCGCAATAACCGTTCCATTGGGAGCTAAAACTTCCTTTTTCAAAATTATCTGATCCTTAAAAAGTGATCTTCACATACTAAATGTCCGGGTTTATTAATAAAATCCTTTTTTTTTCACGATTAATTGCTTGTTGTCAACGTTCAACATCATTTTTTGGAAAGGAGAAAAACATATTTTACTCCGTTTGAACGGGCTGATTCGTACCCTGCTCGACAGTTCTGATCCATAGATCGATGTACACTCATTTTGATTACATATTTACCAGTAAATGAATAAAATACGCCAAAAAGACGATATATTTATGACATTTCACAAGTTTTTACATGCAAAATAATAACAGCCAACGGGCAGACCGGGCGTCGCAGCGGTGGCGCCAATGCTTAAAGCCTCGCCGCTCTTCACAAAACTAACTCACGCCTCTAATGCACAAGCGAAAATCGTGTCACCCCCCCCCCCCCCCCCACCGGGGGTGCGTTCCAGGCGACCACCCGGGTGAATTGGTGGGTGAAGTAAAGAAGTGGGCAGAGTTTACTTGGGTGAACTGGAAGGAGAACGATAGAATGAACTGTTTCGAGTGTGCGTAGGGTGAAATAGTCACCCGTCGAGTGACCACCACTCTTCACCCGAGTGGTCACTGAACGGCTCATCCGAGTGAAGCCCAACACTCACCTAACATCGTGGAACGGCTCTGAGTACACCCGAGTGCACCCGGGTATTCTCCTGGAACGCAAACCTGGTGGGAACTAATTCATTATAGCCCGCTCTGCTTTTGTTTGTTCATCCTCGAGTACTCGCCTGAGTGACAAACAGACCCGCACAGCTCTTATTACAACTACCAGCGGCGCGGCGTTAATTCTCGGAGAGGCTATTGAAGGGTTTCATGTAATACAATTCTGACCTAGGACATTTGAATTCAAAATAGTCCAACACCAGGGAATTTATGTATTGAGAACTATCCTCAATTACAAAATAAATTTACTTTTAAATCAGGGTTATGAGACAGCCCTGCTCATGAAATAACTTAAAGGATCAAAAGTTTAAACCTTTTTCCTTTATACTTACTTAGGAATAGGTATTGCTATCTTCGTGCCATCCTGTTGAGGATTTAGATTCATGCCACTTTTGGAAAGTGCTTCAAGTATTTGCGGAATAGCTTGCGGAAAAGCAGAGGCGTTAAGTATGACATGATTTGGGGTTCGAGCGACTTGCACCAATTCTTGGAGACAATACTCTTTTTCCTCAAATGTCACTGCAACTTCCTCAATGGATCCTGTAGATGAGCGTATAGTGACATTTTTAATAAAATCACTTTTCATAGCCTCTAATGCATTTTCCATGTTTAAAGCCAATTTCTGAACATTTAGATATTGACTCATTTCTTGTAGATCCGCTTTCGCCATACCAATTTTCTTTTTACCACCACGATTTTTTTCTTTTGCATACGCACCACAACTAACAGATAATTTTCGTGACCCGTTGTTCCAGTAAATGTCATCTAATTCTGACAAGAACTTGCTCGGAAAACTTAAATCTCTGAAGGTGCTAGGATACACATCCATGCTTGTAGAATACCTGATCAAAGGTAAAAAGTGGAAAGATCTACTGCCTATCATATAAATGAGCCGACTGTATTCTCTAATATTCCTCATATTTACTAATGTTCATCCAACTAGAATTCTCTTTAGTGTACAATCGCAAGATGTCGCATATGTTACAACCATGATCTAAGAATACACGGTCTAGCCACACGCAACTAAAAAAAAGTTAACCAATAAAGAGCAACTCCACCACCTTTAACCATATTGGATAAGTGAGCGCGCGAGAATGAAGTATATTTGAAAGGAAGTAAATGCAATGAGCGAAGATTGTAAGTAAAAAATAAAGAAATTATATAGTTTTTAAATAAATTTAATTAGTTTGAAAATAATGAAATTTTTTAGATGCATGATTTAAAGTATAAACAAATATATAACATCTAACTTGTAATCTAGAAGAAATACTTAGAAATATGGATAACATAACCTCTCAAGGCACCTGAGGAATTGTACCTTTTAACGCGAATGAAATGAAGTATCATCCACCTAAGGAGAAAAAAGAATATTGTTTTTGGGCTGAAAGCAGAAATAAATGAATGCAAAATATCGATATCATATCCTGTATTATGATAATATCCGTTTTTATATTTCGTATATAAATAAGCACTAAATGAGAACAAAAGAACCCTCTCAGGGTACACAAAAGTACATGTTCAGATCTTATATTCATATGAAATAATTATTTCAATGGTATTTTCAATAGAAACACCACTACAATTTTCACAAAGTTAATCTTAACACGACGCGCTTTCACAAACGGATAGCGTCAGCAGTGTCCGTTTCTTGCACCTTATTTGAATATTGAGAACTTTCACATGTATTGACATTGATTTACAATGTAGCCATAATTCATGATTTCAAATCTTTTGAGTGAAGACCGAGACGCTAACGGTTGCTATGGTAACCAAGATGGCTAAAAGTGGTGGAGTGCGAATGGGGACGAAATTGGGAGAGCTGATGGCTAGACTGTGTATTCTTAGATCATGGTCACAACCATCGCCATCAGGGATGTGCAGTTACACGTAACTGGAGGTTTATTACGTAAAATACCTTAGTCAATTATTTTACGTAGAAAGAAGGTAAAATGCCTAGCAAATTACGTAACAAGATGGCTGAACTGTAGAACTGCAAAACATCACTTTTTTGAATTTCTGGTACGGACATTCCTAGGATTTTTTTCTAATGCGAATATTTTTAATTAAAAAATAATAATGTTAAATAAACTGAAATAGAGAAAACATAAAAACACTTCGCGCTTCCTCAAATTCCATGGGATAAGACAATTTTAAACGTATCCAAGTAAATAAAAATAATCAATATCATCCAAATATAGCGCAATGTTTCATTTTTGCAACATAATATTAAACAATGTTGCTTGTAAGCGCCTTCTGGGACACAGCTATGTAAATAATTTTGAAGTATTGTTACATTTGTTCATTTAAATATTTGTAATCGATATATGTTTTAATATATTTTTTGGAATACCGGTGACTTATTCTAACCTAAAAAAACTTCCTGATTTTTAAATATTTCTCACACTCATATCTATTTTTGTTATTATTATTATTATGAAATATTGATCAATATAATATTTAATAGCTAAAACCTGCCCATATGTTTTTATATTTAATTTTGGAAAAAAATGTACGTAATAAAGTATACACTAATAAATCAACCTTATTATAATAACATTTATGTATCTATGTGAAATGGTTAATTTATAAAATTTAATTTAAGAATTGTTTGCAATGGTAAACAAGTTTTAGAGGTTGTATTTGTGGAGGGAAAGGGAAATCGCAGAACGTAAAGTCTCATATACGCGTAATTTACATCGTGTTAGAACACGATGTAAATTACTTACGTATAGTTCAAAACTTTCCGAACGTGGCATGCCAACCGCACTTAAAAAAAATATGGCCGCCTCCATTGTTTTGTTTTGACAAGTCGCTTGAACAAATAAATAATTGATAATCAGACAGGATTTTTTGAAATGTTTGTGGAATAAAAAATTATTCGCCATGTAAGAGGTAGGTAGTATGTTTATCAATATATCAAATTACTTTTACCAACAATATGCGTGCGACAGGTATTCGACGCTTTCGTAACAAAAACAATAAACATACAACTTACACCACACTGAAAGTCTTGTACATTACACTTGAAACCACACTTGTTGGAAACTTTCGCTTTTATGCAGCGATTTTTAATTGTAACATTCTTTCCTTTATTCACAAATTATTAATTGTTCAATCATTATTTATTTACATTTGACTCGCGTTCACATCGGCAGCCATATACTTTTTTAAGTGCGATTGGCACGACACGCTCGGGAAGTTGTGATATACGTAAGTGTGATTTTGCACATGTGTGTGTACGTACTTCTGACAACAGAAAAGTGTTCATTTTTAGTTCCACTAGTTTGGTCTCCTTATGTCTATTCTCCATGGGGGTAATTGTCATTTTAGCATCCAGAGGGGTATTGTAGTTCAAAAAAATAAAATAGATAGCGCTCCGATCAGGTGGGCCTGTCTTTGCATTGTCATGTATAGCAAAAATACTAAAATTCATTAAAAACTTGATACTTTTCATAAATATAAAAGGAAGAACAAAGTTTTCAGGAACAATAAGAGCAGCTGTAATTATTAATCCAAAAAGTTCATGAAAACATGTTATTTAATATTAGGAAAATTGAATAGAAAAAATGAGTATTTAAAAAACAGTTTCAATTGCATTCATATTTTTCTATTGTTTATTTCTGACATAATTAATTTTATAAACAATCGTAATTATTGCAAATTTCAAACATTCATTGATAATATCACTTTACTAATAATAATAGTGATAATAATATTTAAAAATTAATAATTAGCCTTACAATATAATTTTTTATTGATTCATCTATACATTTCCGCTCTCTAAAAAATGTATACCTATATAAAATTTATTTATAATCAGGGTGTCGACTTTAACAGGAAACCGGGAAAACCCGGGAATTGAAATGAAAAACCGGGAATTATGAGTGAAAATAATTATCTTTTTTATTTTATGATAGAGAGTTTCAGTGAAGTAATACAATTTCCCTTGGAACAAGGAATTTCTTACATGGAACGGGAATTTTTTTAAAGTGGGATGGAGAAGAAGGAAGTTTAAAAATCCCTGTTCCAAGTCAAAATTCGTCAGAATTTGAAAGTTCCTTTTATCGAAATTTGATAAAGAGACTGCTTCAAGTAATTTTTAGAGTAGGAGTATTATTTCAAAAAAGGAAACATTTCTAAATGATCATATAATTTTTGTTACACTATTCTTTTCGAATTTCCTTTTTTTCTCAAAAATGCAACTACTAAGGTTGAAAGCTAAACTCTTTTGTTGAAAATTAATTCTTTTCTCGGAAGATTCTTCACATTAAATGAAAATTCAAATCTTTTAAAAAATATAACTAGTTGCTTAAAATTCAATTTTTTAACAAAAAACGTATCTATTTCAGCAGAAAATATAACTATTTCGGGTGCAAGATTGACCTTTTATAGTTATAGTTTTTATAGTACCTTTTCATACTTCTTTTTTGTTAAAAATTCAAGTATTCCAGTTAAATATTCATCATTTTAGTTTAAAATTAATCTTTTGGGTTAGAGATAAATTTACTTGGTTGAGAAGCAAACTCGTCTGTTGAAAATTAATATTTTCTAAATTGCAAATTCATCATTTTGATTAAAGTTAATTTCTTTAGTTAAAAAATGAGCTATTTGCTGTTATAGTATCACGTACAACCCGGAGCTACACATTTTAATCCTATGATTCCGCACTAATAATTTAAAACACTTTCAACTCAATAAATAAGTTACTCGGTTACAAGTTCTTACCATTCAAATTGTCAATTTTACATATTTTTCTTATAGAAATCTCTTTCAATTGAATATTTTCCGTTTTGGCACTATTTTTTTTAACTTCGGAAGAAGGAACTTTTAAATTGTGACGAATTTTGACTTACAACAGGGATTTGTTAATTCCTTTCTTCTAAATCCCAGTTTCTTTTTTTTTTTTTAATTCCAGTGTCATATCGGAAATTTTTTTTATAAAATAAAAACGCTAATCGTTTCACTCATGCCCTGGAATTGTAGATCAAGTGAAAATTAATTTAAATCCCGGTAATTTCCAATTTTTGTCTCGGTCTTTCCTAGTTTCCCGCTCATGTATTCAACCTTATTATAAATAAATTATATATAAATAAATATTTTTTAGAGAGCGGAAATGTATAGATGAATCAATGTTTAAATGATATTATTACTATTGTTATTATTCAAGTAATAATATCAAACAATGTTTAAAATTTGCACCAAATGCAATTGTTCATAGAATTAATTAATTACATCAGCAAAATAAACAATAGAAAAATATAAATACAAGTTCTATTGTTTTCGAAATACTCACCTTTATATTCAATTTTCCTAATATTAAATTACGCGTTTTCATGATTTTTTTTGGATTAAAAATTACAGCTGCTCTTATTGTTACTAAAAATTTTTTTCTTCCTTTTATATTCATAAAAAGTATCAATTTTTTAATGAATTTGAGTGTTTTTGCTAAACAAAACTACGCAGTCAGGCCTATCTAATCAAAGCGCCATCTATTGGATTTATTTGAACTACGATACCCCTCCGGATGCTAAGAGAACAGAGAGAGCGAGGGCGATGCATAAAACCTGGACCAAATATTTGACTAGATCCATGAACATAGGATTCAGAGGGTACTAGCCACATGCTCCGTAAGTCTGACGCGGTGATTGATCAGAAGTTACAGGGATTTGGCCATCTTGAGTTGCAAATTCTGCGCGGGAAATTTGCACAAGAAACACAGAAATGTTCATAAGTGATACAAGCAATCTTAATTATTGATAATACAGATAAAGTAGTTAAATAAAGAATTAGAAAATAATAAATAAAAAATAAATATAAAAATAAATATATGAAATATAATATTGATTATTCAATATAAAGAAATAATATAGAAAGTAAATTAAATTTAAAAAAATTAGTAAGTAATACATAATATCTAACTCTATGATGATGAAGAAAAAGCACCTTTTTCCTTGCCGGAATATAATTATTTTAATAACGAAGTATTGCGATAAATATATACAGTTGGAAAACTATTTATAATATTTACATTATTTACACTTATTATGTGTCATGGGGCTGAATTGATTTCAAATCATGCAGGCTGAACACGATTTGATACCATTTTTATTCAGTTATGAGTATCTACACTTTTGAAACTCGTGAGGCATTTCATAAGAAAATTTTCTGGAGAAAGAGAATTTTTTGTTGTTACTCAAAAATTATTATTCACATTTTGCGCAAAAAGAATATGGAATATGAAAGACAAATTTACCGGGAATTTTGAAAGAAACGCAAGATAGAGAAAAATGCCAAGAGTATTTTCTTTAGAGCTTTGTAAAAGGAATAACTTAGTCTATTTGACTTTTTTGCGTATCTCTTCCTGTTTCTGGAAAAAATGTAAATGATCATTTTTCAGTAATAAAAAAAAATTGTTTCTCCTCTTCAAGGCGCGGGCTCAATGTGAACTCTAATGAGATATATAAACGACAAGTGTATCAACCTAAAACGCTGGCCTTTTTGAGAAAATTAAGTTTGAAAATTTTTAGAAAAATCACCGCCATTTTGTCAGTTTTAAGAAATTTCTACATTTTGTTGATAATTTCAAAATAAAATGGAAAAAGTACTAGATTTTACATATATGAAGGTTTATTTGAAAAAAATAAAAATGTTTTTTTACTTACTTGTGAAACGTAACCTCCACACACCTTTCTTCTTATTTTTCTTTCCAGTGTAATTTTTGAAAATAGGAACTGTACAATTCACCATTTTTTCTCGTATCGATTTATCACAATTAAAAAATTGTTTACATTACGAAATAGGAAAAAATAATGCAATTATATACAAAAAACAATGATCGCAGATGTACACAATATGTGTATATCTATATCGAGGCGTCCTAACGATAGGATGCTAACGCACCTGATCGTCTAGATGATACTTAACCAAAAATATAAACAATAAAAAGCTAACCAAGAAGTAAGAACTAGAAAGTTTTAGATCGCGAAATTGGACAAGATGGAGCTAGAAGTTGGCCAAAACTACAAGATGCTCGCTCGCTCCATCAAAACATTAAAGTGCTATCTCGAGCGAGTAAAGCATGAAGGTGCCACTTCTCGTTTATAATCTAAACGCGAGAAGTGGCAACCCTCATGCTTTGCTCGCTTCATGCTTTTATTTTTGGTTAACTACCGTCAAGTCGTGTCGCGTGCGTTGGCACCCTACCGTTAGGACGCCTCGAAATATACAATTTTTACAATCAAATATGGCGACCTTGCCCTCTATCAAATGAACCCCGCAACGGGATGCCTAATCCCCTCTTATTCCTATGCCCATGACTCAATCGCTGGCTACGGTCGTCAGAAGTGTTAGCGGGAATAGAAAGAGCGGACCAATCAAGAAAGTCGGCCTGCCCTTTACAATGGTTTATTACACGTCCATTTATTGGTCGCCAGCCCGGAGAAAAGTCATAAGAGTAAAAGAGACAGAAAGCGGAAAATTGGGAAAAGTAATCTCTATCTCTTTTACTCTTTTGACTTTTCTTCTGGCTGACGGCTAGTTGACAGGCGAGTAAATACACCATTAGGATGGTGACAGAGATGAGGTGGGAGATTGGCGATCCCATGTATTTAATTTCGAACAATTTTCGCCAGCGCCACCTATTACCTGAGGCTATTATTACTCAGGCAAGTTGACGAAATGAAATTGATGATAGACGGTTCTACTTGAGCGGTCAAAAAGGGCGGCATCATGGACATAGGAAACACGGAACAAGGCATGCCATCCTAACTTTGGCGAGCGGTGTTGAATCCACGGGATGGGGAGAATTCCATGAGTGGGGAGAGCCACCATCTTATGATGTGCCATTTGATTATGCGCACGAGCATTTTTGCCGACAAACTGTCAATGATAATATAAACATGCGGGCACTGCCATGTTTGTTAAATAGTATTTAGTTGAACTTTAATTAAATAAATAAATTGATTAAAATAAATTAAATAAAAAATATCTAATTTTCTTTTAACTTTTCATAATTTTCACATTTCCTAATTTAGTATATGTACTAATAACTAAGTTATTAGATTCAGCCTTTAAAAATAAGGAAGGAAAAGCTTTTAAAGAATCTGGGCTATTAATTTCAGCTTCAGTTTAGAGTTAAAAAATGATATTTTTTTGCAATTACAATCATTTTTAATACAAAATACAAATTTGGAATAACTATTAGCTTGTTACAAAGGCAAAACCACATTCCAAGTTTTAACAAGAAGGAATCACCGCTTATCTGTTTCTATTTAAAGTTATATAAATATAATTTTCGTAAGATTCCGGAGATATTCCAAAAACATTTTTGAAGATTTCACATATGCCGAAAAAAAATGCAGAAAATTTTTATGCATTTTGTTTATTTTGCAGGACACACAAAATATTAGGAAAAATTAGAATCAGCGTAAAAGATATTTAGGACTTTCAGAAGATCTGAAGAAATAACTTTTAAGATAATTTTTCGAAAAACTATTCATGTTTTTAATTATTGTTAATCACTTAAAAAATTCTGAAATTTCTAAATATTTTTTGTAATAAAAAATTACATTTTTACAATAACCTTCAAGACTTAGAGATTTGTAAAAACTTCCAGAGGAATCTTACCAAAAAAATTTCATCCTTCTAAAATTCTTAAATAGCTTCTAACATTTTTTTCGAAATACTCAATATTTTATAAAATTGTTAAAAACTGTTTTAAAAATGTATAGAAAATTTTAAATGGTCTAAAAAATTTCGAATTTTAAATTACTTTAAAACCTTTACAAAACTCCTACACCTTCGAAATATCTTTTCAAATCATTCAGTTTTCCTAAAAAATCTTTTAATTGTCCTAAAATCTTCTAGATTTTCTTTCGTGTGTTTTAAAATCAAAACACAATTATTTAAAAGATTAAGATATTCTAAGTTTTTTGCCCATTATGTATTTCATTTTTCTTACCGCTTTCAATGTTTGAAAAAGTTCAGGAATTGTATACTACGATAGAAAAATTTTAAGAACAAAGTTATTTACTATAATATTAGAACACCCATTTGCAACTAAAATTTTCTTTTGAATCAATAATGTTTAGAAACAGTTTGAAAACATTTGCTCATGAAATGAAAATACTTAATTGAAAATTTCCATTTACAAAATTGATGTTGCGGTAAACTCGTAATATTTATTAATAGACTTAATTACAGACGGTTTACTTAAACAGTCTTTTTTTTGAGTGACTCGCAAAATTCTTAGAAATTGAAAGATTTATTTGCAAGAATAAAAAACGAACATATATATCTTATTCTTTTCATATCTAACTTTGTCTATTAAATCATTATTATCCAGAAGCGAACTGGGCCTATTACCCCTATTAATAACAGCTAATATGCATATTTATGCATATTAGCTGTTATTAATAGGGGTAATAGGGAATTTTTGATTGTTTGCGTTAATTTAATATGAGATTTGTTTTAAATTACGCATACTATTTGATATATTTATATTAAATAGTATGCGTAATTTAAAACAAATCTCATATTAAATTAACGCAAACAATCAAAAATTCCCTGGAACATTTTTAAATACTCTCAAATATTGCAATTCCTTCAAAATATTTTGACACACCTTAAACTTTTTTTTAAAGATTTTTAAAGTACTTTTGAATTTTTCTAAATAACCATACCAAAAAATTTTTAATTCTCTAAAATTTCTTAAAATAATAAAAGTAAGTTGAAAATTCCTTGACATCTTTTAAAACATCCTTAAATATTTAAAATCTTTTGAAATCTTTTGAAATCTCTTGACATTTTTTAAAGCTCTTGAAAATATATTGAAATTAAAAAAATAACATGAAATATATCACATTCTCTAAAATGTCATATTAACTTACCATAATCAATAAAAAATTCCTTGTAATCTTTTGAAATTCTCTCAAATTCTTCAAATCCTTTAAAATCTTTTGAAATTTCGTAAACCTTCAGATTGAAATTTAAAAAACGAAAAAAGTTCCAAAACGTTAATTATTAAAATGTTTGTAGATTAGAGTTTTGGAAATGGGATCAATAAAACTTCAAAGCTTTGGAAATATAATTTTCAAACATTTTCAGCTATTCAATAAGAATAATTTTCAACTGGATGGGATTCAAGTCTTCAAATTTTGAATTATAAAGTTGAAAGTTTATATATAAAAAATTAATGATAATGAATTAATTGAAAGCGTTCAAAAATTTAACGTACATTTTTCAATTGGGCAATCTCTAAATGAAATTATTTCAGACTGAAATTCAGAAAACAGAAAAATTTCAAAATGTTAAAAATTTTAATTTTTGTAGATTAGTTAATGTATTAAATTAAAGTGTTAATAGAAATTACTCGAGTTAAAGTTTAAATATTTCTAAAACGATTTTTGTATATAACTA
>NC_046664.1:139268503-139275616 GCF_010883055.1 Belonocnema kinseyi | reverse complement strand
AGACAACCGCAGGAAGTACAATCGTTGCAACTCCATTATAAGGTCTCGATACCTCTCTTCCTTTTCATTCTCCTTCGCTATGATGTTTTTGTCAGGTGGTGACGAAAATTCGATAACGAACATGGTTCGCTTCTTGAAGTCAAGAAGAACCATGTCAGGCCTCGAGTGAGCAAACGAAACAATTGTCGAGAATATAAAGTTCCAGTACATGCGGCACTTCCCATTCTCGAAAATTGACTCAATTTCCGTAGGAGCACTTAGAGGAGCGATATGCAGGTGAATGCCGTAGGAGTGACAGAGAGGGTAATAAAGTACTTTTAGAGCCGCATTGTGCCTTTGAATGTAGGTCGTTCCCGCGTGTGTTGGACAACTAGATAGTATGTGAGCTAAATGCTCGGGGTGTGCATGGCACGCCCTGAAGCTATCATCGGGAATGTCTTGGCTCAAAATGTGGCGACGGTATGTTAAGGTGGAAATGACACCGTCTTGGCATGCAAAAATGAAACCCTCTGTACCAGACTTCAATCCGGGCGATTTAAGGAAAGCAAACGTTAGCTCACAAAACATTGCCTGATCCTTCACATTTCTGTGGAAGATACCGTGCATCCTCTTATCGAGGATCTGTTCACGAAAGTTTTTCTCTTGTGCTTTCTTAATCCGGGCTTTCAGGATTGAGTACTCGAGATAGATTAGATTTGATGCATTTTGCTCACCCCTAATACTGAAGTCAAGTCCGAGTGTTTCAGCAGCCTCCTCCGCTGCTTTGTACAGAAATGCTCCTTTGCCCACTTCCTCGTGGTTCCTGACCATTTTAAGAAGAGGGTCTCTTCCATTTACAACTCTGTGTGCTGTACATAGAATAATCCTGTTGTGAAGACATTCAAGACTCAATATTCCGCGACCCCCTTCCTTTTTAATGAAAGTTAAAAACTTGTCAAAAAAGTAATTAATTCTGATCACACGCATTTCCATATCGAAGATATGCTGAGGGTAATTGCCCTTGATTTTTCTTCCCTTGGTCGTGGACCATCGCAGACGCAATGATAATTTAGCTTATGCTACAATACCAAATGTCTGACTGGAATCCGGAAAGGCACCCCTCAGATGAACATTCATATAAAGATGTTGAGAAACTCTTCGTGATCGTGGAAATAAACTCTTGAGCATCGTCGAAGGAGTTGCTTTATTCAAGCCTTTTCCACTTTTCAGCTTCTCATTGCATTGTCGAAGTGAGTAATTCATTAGAGGTTACAGACATAATGTAATGGCATAACAATCATCCTAATCGAGAGAAATGAAGGTAGACTTGTGGCCGGTCACAGACAAAGATGCTGTTATGGAGTTTTAGGGCGGATGAGAAAACGCACCTGAGCGACTTTTTGCAGAAAATATGTAGCGTAAGGTCGTACCATTTTGTTGGTTTTTGCATGCTCGCTTTGGGTGGAGAAAACGGATCATTGTAAATGAACACAGATTTTTGATTTGGCATGCTCGTAATCCTCCCTAGGGCTAAGTCAGAACTGGGCTCAATGCCCTACGATTGATCACTGTCTTCATGTTGCTCATATGCTTATACTTTTTGAACGTTTCGCCCGGGTAGGAAGGAAGCAAAAAACTTGTCAAAAAAGTAATTAATTCTGATCACACGCATTTCCATATCGAAGATATGATGAGGGTAATTGCCATTGATTTGTCTTCCCTTGGTCGTGACCCATCGCAGACGCAATGATAATTTAGCTTATGCTACAATACCAAATGTCTGACTGGAATCCGGAAAGTCCCCCCTCATGCGAACATTCATATAAAGATGTTGAGAAACTCGTCGTGATCGTGGAAATAAACTCTCGAGAATCGTCGAAGAAGTTGCTTTATTCAAGCCTTTTCCACTTTTCAGCTTCTCATTGCATTGTCGAAATGAGTAATTCATCAGAGGTTACGGACATAATGTAATGGCATAACAATGTTCATAATCGAGAGACATAAAGGTAGACTTGTGGCCGGTCACAGACAAAGATGTTATTATGGAGTTTTACCGGGGATGAGAAAACGCACCTGAGCGACATTTTGCAGAAAATATGTAGCGTAAGGTCGTACCATTTTGCTGGTTTTGCATTCTCGCTTTAGGTGGGGAAAACGGATCATTGTAAATGAACACAGATTTTTGAATTGGCAAACTCGTACTCCTCGCTAACACTACATAAGAGCCCGGCTCAATGCCCAATGATTGATCACAGTCTTCATGTTGTTAATAAGCTTATACTTTTTGAACGTTTCGCCCGGGTAGGAAGGAAGTTAAAAACTTATCAGAAAGTAATTAATTCTGATCACACGCATTTTCATATCGAAGATATGATGAGGGTAATTGCCAATGATTTGTCTTCCCTTGATCGTGGCCAATCGCAGACGCAATGATAATTTAGCTTATGCTACAATACCAAATGTCTTACTGGAATCCGGAAAGGCACACCTCAGGCGAACATTCATATAAAGATGTTGAGAAACTCTTCGTGATCGTGGAAATAAACTCATGAGCATCGTCGAAGGAGTTGCTTTATTCAAGCCTTTTCCACTTTTCAGCTTCTCATTGCATTGTCGAAGTGAGTAATTCATTAGAGGTTACAGACATAATGTAATGGCATAACAATCATCCTAATCGAGAGAAATGAAGGTAGACTTGTGGCCGGTCACAGTCAAAGATGTTGTTATGGAGTTTTACCGCGGATGAAAAAACGCACCTGAGCGACATTTTGCAGAAAATATGTAGGTTAAGGTCTTACCATTTTGCTGGTTTTGCATGCTCGCTTTGGGTGGGGAAAACGGATCATTGTAAATGAACACAGATTTTTGATTTGGCATACTCGTACTCCTCCCTAACGCAACGTCAGAGCTGGGCTCAATGCCCTATGATTGATCACAGTCTTCATGTTTTTCATATGCTTATACTTTTTGAACGTTTCGCCCGGGTAGGAAGGAAGCTAAAAACTTGTCAAAAAAGTAATGAAATCTGATCACACGCATTTCCATATCGAAGATATGATAAGGGTAATTGCAATTGACTTGTCTTCCCTTGTCGTCACCCATCGCAGACGCAATGATAATTTAGCTTATGCTACAATACCACATGTCTGACTGGAATCCGGAAAGGCACCCCTCAGGCGAACATTCATATAAAGATGTTGAGAAACTCTTCGTGATCGTGAAAATAAACTCTTGAGAATCGTTGAAGAAGTTAATTTGTTCAAACCTTTTCCACTTTTCAGCTTCTTAGTGCATTGTCGAAATGAGTAATTCATTAGAGGTTACAGACATAATGTAATGGCATAACAATCATCCTAATCGAAAGACATGAAGGTAGAGTTATGGCCGATCACAGACAAAGATGCTGTTATAGAGTTTTAGGGCGGATGAGAAAACGCACCTGAGCGACTTTTTGCAGAAAATATGTAGCGTAAGTTCGTACCATTTTGCTGGTTTTTGCATGCTCGCTTTGGGTGGAGAAAACGGATCATTGTAAATGAACACAGTATTTTGATTTGGCATGCTCGTACTCCTCCCTAGGGCTAAGTCAGGACTGGGCTCAATGCCCTACGATTGATCACTGTCTTCATGTTGTTCATAAGCTTATACTTTTTGAACGTTTCGCCCGGGTAGGAAGGAAGATAAAAACGTGTCAGAAAGTAATTAATTCTGATCACACGCATTTCCGTTTCGAAGATATGATGAGGGTAATTGCCATTGATTTGTTTTCCCTTGATCGTGACCCATCGCAGACGCAATTATAATTTAGCTTATGCTACAATACCAAATGTCTGACTGGAATCCGGAAAGTCCCCCCTCAGACGAACATTCATATAAATATGATGAGAAACTCCTCGTTATCCTGGAAATAAACTCTTGAGAATCGTCGAAGAAGTTACTCTATTCAAACCTTTTCCTCTTTTCAGCTTCTCATAGCTTCCTTCCTACCCTGGCGAAAAGTTCAAAAAGTATAAGCGTTTGAAGAACATGAAACCTGTGATAAATCATAGGGCCTTGAGCCGACCTCTGACGTAGCGTTAGGGAGGAGTACGTGTTTGCCAAGTCAAAAATCTGTGTTCATTTACAATGATCCGTTTTCCCCACCCAAAGCGAGCATGCAAAACCAGCAAAATGGTACGACCTTACGCTACATATTTTCTGCACAAAGTCGCTCAGGTGCGTTTTCTCATCCGCGCTAAAACTCCATAACAACATCTTTGTCTGTGACCGGCCACAAGTATGCCTTCATGTCTCTCGATTAGGATGATTGTTATGCCATTACATTACGTCTGTAACCTCTATGAATTACTCATTTCGACAATGCAATGAGAAGCTGAAAAGTGGGAAAGGTTTGAATAAAGAACTTCTTCGACGATTCTCAAGAGTTGATTTCCACGATCACGAAGAGTTTCTCAACATCTTTATATGAATGTTCGTCTGAGGGGTGCCTTTCCGGATTCCAGTCAGACAATTGTTATTGTAGCATAAGCTAAATTATCATTGTGTCTGCGATGGGTCACGACCAATGGAAGACAAATCAATTGCAATTACCCTCATCATATCTTCGATATGGAAATGCGTCTGATCAGAATTAATTACTTTTTGACAAGTTTTTGGCTTCCTTCCTACCCGGGCGAAACGTTCAAAAAGTATAAGCATATGAACAACATGAAGACTGTGATCAATCATAGGGCATTGAGCCGAGCCCTGATGTAGTGTTAGCGAGGGGTACGAGTTTGCCAATTCAAAAATCACTGTTCATTTTAAATGATCCGTTTTCCCCACCCAAAGCGAGCATGCAAAAAACAGCAAAATGGTACGACTTTACGCTACATATTTTTTGCAAAAAGTCGCTCAGGTGCTTTTTCTCATCCGCGCTAAAACTCCATAACAACATCTTTGTCTGTGATCGGCCACAAGTCTACCTTCAGGTCTCTCGATTAGAATGATTGTTATGCCATTACATTATGTCTATAACCTCGCATGAATTACTCATTGCTACAACGCAATGAGAAGGTGAAAAGTGGAAAAGGTTGGAATAAAGCAACTCCTTCGACAATTATCAAGAGTTTATTTCCGCGATCACGAAGGGTTTCTCAACATCTTTATATGAATGTTTATCTGAGGGGTGCCTTTCCGGATTCCCGTCAGACATTTGGTATTGTAGCATAAGCTAAATTATCATTTTATCTGCGATGGGTCACGACCAAGTGGAGACAAATCAATGTCAATTAACCTCATCATATCTTCGATATGGAAATGCGTGTGATCAGAATTAATTACTTTTTTGACAAGTTTTTAACTTCCTTCCTACCCAGGCGAAACGTTCAAAAAGTATAAGCATATGAACAACATGAAGACTGTGATCAATAACAGGGCACTGATCCCAGCTCTGACGTAGTGTTAGGGAGGAGTAATAGTATGCCAAATCAAAAATCTGTGTTCACTTACAATGATCCGTTTTCCCCAACCAAAGCGAGCATGCGAAACCTGCAAAATGGTACGACCTTACGCTACATATTTCCTGCAAAAAGTCGCTCAGGTGCGTTTTCTCATCCGCGCTAAAACTCCATAACAACATCTTTGTCTGTGACCAGCCACAAGTCTACCTTCATGTCTCTCGATTAGGATGATTGTTATGCCATTACATTATCTCATTACATTATCTCTCACAGACAAAGATGTTGTTATGGAGTTTTAGCGCGGATGAGAAAATGCACCTGAGCGACTTTTTGCAGAAAATATGTAGCGTAGGGTCGTACCATTTTGCTGGCTTTGCATGCTCGCTTTAGGTGGGGAGAAAGGAACATTGTAAATGAACACAGATTTTTGATTTGGCATAATCGTAACCCTCCCTAACGCTACGTCAGAGCTGGGCTCAATGCTCTATGATTGATCACAATCTTCATGTTGTTCATATGCTTATACTTTCTGAACGCTGCGCGCGGGTAGGAAGGAAGCTAAAAACTTGTCACAAAAGTAATTAGTTCTGATCACACGCATTTCCACATCGAAGATATGATGAGGGTAATTGCCATTGATTTGTCTTCTCTTTTTGTGACCAATCGCAGACCCAATGATAATTTAGCTTATGCTAGAATACCAAATGGCTGACTGGAATCCGGAAAGGGACCCATCAGATGAACATTCATATAAAGATGTTTAGAAACTCTTCGTCATCGTGGAAATAAACTCTTGAGAATCTTCGAAGAAGTTGCTTTACTCAAAACTTTTCCTCTTTTCAGCTTCTGCTTGCATTGCCGAAATGAGTAATACATTAGAGGTTACAGACATAACGTAATGGCATAAAAATCTTCGTAATCGAGAGACATGAAGGTAGACTTGTGGCCGCTCACAGACAAAGATGTTGTTATGGTGTTTTAGCGCGGAACAGAAGACGCACATGAGCGACTTTTTGCAGAAAATATGTAGCGTAAGGTCGTACCATTTTGCTGGTTTTGCATGCTGGCTTTGGGTGGGGAAAACGAATCATTGTTAATGAACGCAGATTATTGAATTGGCAAACTCGTACTCCTCGCTAACACTATATCAGAGCCCGGCTCAATGCCCAATAATTGATCACAGTCTTCATGATGTTCATATGCTTATACTTTTTGAACGTTTCGCTCGGGTAGGAAGGAAGCTAAGAACTTGTCAAAAAAGTAATTAATTCTGATCACACGCATTTCCATATCGAAGATATGATGAGGGTAATTGCCATTGATTTGTCTTCCCTTTTCGTGACCAATCGCAGACCCAATGATAATTTAGCTTATGCTACAATACCAAATGGCTGACTGGAATCCGGAAAGGGACCCATCAGATGAACATTCATATAAAGATGTTTAGAAACTCTTCGTCATCGTGGAAATAAACTCTTGAGAATCGTCGAAGATGTTGCTTTATTCAAACCTTTTCCACTTTTCAGCTTCTGCTTGCATTGTCGAAATGAGTAATTCATTAGAGGTTACAGACATAATGTAATAGCATAACATCATCCTAACCGAGAGACATGAAGGTAGATTTGTGGCCGCTCACAGACAAAGATGTTGTTATGGAGTTTTAGCGCGGATGAGAAAATGCACCTGAGCGACA
>NC_046664.1:139268186-139268403 GCF_010883055.1 Belonocnema kinseyi | reverse complement strand
ATCTGCGATATGGAAATGCGTGTGATCAGAATTAATTACTTTTTTGACAAGTTTTTAGCTACCTTCCTACCCGGGCGAAACGTTAAAAAATCATAAGCATATCAACAACATGAAGACTGTGATCAATCATTGGACAATGAGCCGGGCTCTGATGTAGTGTCAGCGAGGAGTACGAGTTTGCCAATTCAAAAATCTGTGTTCATTTACAATGTTCCGT
>NC_046664.1:139267921-139268176 GCF_010883055.1 Belonocnema kinseyi | reverse complement strand
GCATGCAAAGCCAGCAAAATGGTACGACCCTACGCTACATATTTTCTGCAAAAAGTCGCTCAGGTGCATTATCTCATTCGCGCTAAAACTCCATAACAACATCTTTGTCTGTGAGCGGCAACAAATCTACCTTCATGTCTCTCGGTTAGGATGATTGTTATGCCATTACATTCTGTCTGTAACCTCTAGTGAATTACTCATTTCGACAATGCATTGAGAAGATGAATGTGGAAAAGGTTTGAATAAAGCAACTTC
>NC_046664.1:139267685-139267911 GCF_010883055.1 Belonocnema kinseyi | reverse complement strand
CTCAAGAGTTTATTTCCACGATCACGAAGAGTTTCTCAACATCTTTATATGAGTGTTCGCCTGAGGGTTGCCTTTCGGATTCCAGTGGTATTGTAGCGTAAGCTAAATTAACATTGGGTCTGCGATGGGTCATGACCAAGGGAAGACAAATCAATGGCAATTACCCTCATCATATCTTCGATATGGAAATGCGTGTGATCAGAATTAATTACTTTTTTGACAAGTT
>NC_046664.1:139267337-139267675 GCF_010883055.1 Belonocnema kinseyi | reverse complement strand
ATGAACAACATGAAGACTGTGATCAATCATAGGGCATTGAGCCCAGCTCTGACGTAGCGTTAGGGAGGAGTACGAGTATGCCAAATCAAAAATCAGTGTTCATTTACAATGATCCGTTTACCCCACCCAAAGCGAGCATGCAAAACCAGTAAAACGCTACGAATTTAAGCTACATATTTTCTGCAAAAAGTCGCTCAGGTGCGTTTCCTCATCCGCGCTAAAACTCCATAACAACATCTTTGTCCGTGATCGGCCACAAGTCTACATTCATGTCTTTCGATTACGAAGATCGTTATGCCATTACATTATGCCTGTAACCTCTAATGAATTACTCATTT
>NC_046664.1:139267144-139267327 GCF_010883055.1 Belonocnema kinseyi | reverse complement strand
TTGAGAAGATGAATGTGGAAAAGGTTTGAATAAAGCAACTTCTTCGACTATTCTCAAGAGTTTATTTCCACGATCACGAAAAGCTTCTCAACATCTTTATATGAGTGTTCGCCTGAGGGTTGCCTTTCGGATTCCAGTGGTATTGTAGCATAAGCTAAATTATCATTGGGTCTGCGATGGGTC
>NC_046664.1:139265993-139267044 GCF_010883055.1 Belonocnema kinseyi | reverse complement strand
TGTTCATCTGATGGGTGCCTTTCCGGATTCCAGTCAGACATTTGGTATTGTAGCATAAGCTAAATTATCATTGGGTCTGCGATGGGTCACGACCGAGGGAAGGCAAATCAATGGCAATTACCCTCATCATATCTTCGATATGGAAATGCGTGTGATCGGAATTAATTAATTTTTTGACAAGTTCTTAGCTTCCTTCCTACCCGGGCGAAACGTGCAAAAAGTATAAGCATATGTACAACATGAAGACTGTGATCAATCATAGTGTATTGAGCCCAGATCTGACGTAACGTTAGGGAGGAGTACGAGTATGCCAAATCAAAAATCTGTGTTCATTTACAATGATCCGTTTTCCCCAGCCAAAGCGTACATGCGAAACCTACAAAATGGTAGGACCTTACGCTATATATTTTCTGCAAAAAGTCGCTAAGGTGCGTTTTCTCATCCGCGGTAAAAGTCCATAATAACATCTTTCTCTGTGACCGGCCACAAGTCAACCTTCATGTCTCTCGATTAGGATGATTGTTATGCCAGTACATTATGTCTGTAACCTCTAATGAATTATTCATTTCGACAATGCAATGAAAAGCTGAAAAGTGGAAAAGGTTTGAATAAAGCAACTTCTTCGCAAATTCTCAAGAGTTTATTTCCACGATCACGAAGAGTTTCTCAACATCTTTATATGAATATTCATCTGACGGATGCCTTTCCGGATTCCAGTCAGCCATTTGGTATTGTAGCATAAGCTAAATTATCATTGGGTCTGCGATGGGTCACGAACAAGGGAAGAAAAATCAATGGCAATTACCCTCATCATATCTTCGATATGGAGATGCGTGTGATCAGAATTAATTACTTTTTTGACAAGTTTTTAGCTTCCTTGCTACCCGGGCGAAATGATCAAAAAGTATAAGCATATGAACAACATGAAGACTGTGATCAATCATTGGATAATGAGCCGGGCTCCGATGTAGTGTTAGCGAGGAGTACGAGTTTGCTAATTCAATAATCTGTGTTCATTAACAGTGATCCGTTTTCCACACCCAAAGCGAGG
>NC_046664.1:139264754-139265893 GCF_010883055.1 Belonocnema kinseyi | reverse complement strand
AGCTTCCTTCCTACCCGGGCGAAACGTTCAAAAAGCATAAGCATATGAACAACATGAAGACTGTGATCAATCATAGGGCATTGAGCCCAGCTCTGACGTAGCTTTAGGGAGGAGTACGAGTATGCCAAATCAAAAATCAGTGTTCATTTACAATGATCCGTTTACCCCACCCAAAGCGAGCATGCAAAACCAGTAAAACGGTACGACTTTAAGCTACATATTTTCTGCAAAAAGACGCTCAGGTGCGTTTTCTATTCCGCGCTAGAACTTCATAACAACATCTTTGTCCATGATCGGCCACAAGTCTATCTTCATGTCTTTCGATTACGAAGATTGTTATGCCATTACATTATGTTTGTAACCTCTAATGAATTACTCATTTCGACAATGCACTGAGAAGCTGAAAAGTGGAAAAGGTTTGAATAAAGGAACTTCTTTGACGATTCTCAAGAGTTTATTTCCACGATCACTAAGAGTTTCTCAACATCTTTATATGAAAGTTCGCTTGGGTGGTGCCTTTCCGGATTCCAGTCAGACATATGGTATTGTAGCATAAGCTAAATTATCATTGGGTCTGCGATGGGTCAAGACGAAGGGAAGACAAATCAATGGCAATTACCCTCATCATATCTTCGATATGGAAATGCGTGTGATCAGAATTAATTACTTTTTTGACAAGTTTTTAGCTTCCTTCCTACCCGGCCGAAACGTTCAAGGAGTATGAGCATATGAACAACATGAAGACTGTGATCAATCATAGGGCAATGAGCCCAGCTCTGACGTAGTGTTAGGGAGGAGTACGAGTATGCCAAATCAAAAATCTGTGTTAATTTACAGTGATCCGTTTTCCACACCCTAGGCGAGCATGTAAAAACCAGCAAAATGGTACGACTTTACGCGACATATTTTGTGCAAAAAGTCGCTCAGGTGCGTTTTCTCATCCGCGCTAAAACTCCATAACAACATCTTTGTCTATGATCGGCCACAAGTCTACCTTCATGTCTCTCGATTAGGATGATTGCTATGCCATTTCATTCTGTCTGTAACCTCTCATGAATTACGCATTTCGACAATGCAATGATAAGCTGAAAAGTGGAAAAGTTTTGAATAAAGCAACTTCTTCGACGATTCTCAAGAGT
>NC_046664.1:139263136-139264654 GCF_010883055.1 Belonocnema kinseyi | reverse complement strand
CAACATGAAGACTGCGATCAATCATAGGGCAATGAGCCCAGCTCTGACGTAGTGTTAGGGCGGAGTACGAGTATGCCAAATCAAAAATCTGTGTTCATTTACTATGATCCGTTTTCCCCACCCAAAGCGAGCATGCAAAAACCAGCAAAATGGTACGACCTTACGTTACATATTTTCTGCAAAAAGTCGCTCAGGTGCGTTTTCTCATCCGCGCTAAACCACCACAACAACATCTTTGTCTGTGACAAGCCGCAAGTCTACCTTCATGTCTCTCGATTACGAGGATTGTTATACCATTACATTATGCCTGTAACCTCTAATGAATTACTCATTTCGACAATGCATTGAGAAGATGAAAGTGAAAAGGTTTGAATAAAGCAACTTCTTCGACAATTCTCAGGAGTTTATTTCCACGAACACGAAGAGTTTCTCAACATATTTATATGAATATTCATCTGACGGGTGCCTTTCCAGATTCCAGTCAGACATTTGGTATTGTAGCATAAGCTAAATTTTCATTGGGTCTGCGATGGGTCAAGACGAAGGGAAGACAAATCAGTGGCAATTACCCTTATAATATCTTCGATATGGAAATGCGTGTGATCAGAATTAATTACTTTTTGACAAGTTTTTAGCTTCCTTCCTACCCGGCCGAAACGTTCAAAGAGTATAAGCATATGAACAGCATGAAGACTGCGATCAATCATAGGGCAATGAGCCCAGCTCTGACGTAGTGTTAGGGCGGAGTACGAGTATGCCAAATCAAAAATCTGTGTTCATTTACAATGATCCGTTTTCCCCACCCAAAGCGAGCATGCAAAACCAGGAAAATGGTACGACCTTACGCTACATATTTTCTGCAAAAAGTCGCTCAGGTGCGTCTTCTCTTCCGCGCTAAAACACCATAACAACATCTTTGTCCATGATCGGCCACAAGTCTTCCTTCATGTCTCTCGATTAGGATGATTGTTATGCCATTACATTCTGTCTGTAACCTCTCATGAATTACGCATTTCGACAATGCAATGATAAGCTGAGAAGTGGAAGAGTTTTGAATAAAGCAACTTCTTCGACTATTCTCAAGAGTTTATTTCCACGATCACGAAGAGTTTCTCAACATCTTTATATGAATATTCGTCTGGTGGGTGCCTTCCTGGATTCCAGTCAGACATTTGTTATTGTAGCATAAGCTAAATTATGATTGCGTCTGCGATGGGTCACGACCAAAGGAAGACAAATCAATTGCAATTACAATCATCATATCTTCGATATGCAAATGCGTGTGACCAGAATTAATTACTTTTTGACAAGTTTTTAGCTTCCTTCCTACCCGGCCGAAACGTTCAAAGAGTATAAGCATATGAACAACATGAAGACTGCGATCAATCATAGGGCAATGAGCCCAGCTCTGAAGTAGTGTTAGGGCGGAGTACGAGTATGCCAAATCAAAAATCTGTGTTCATTTACAATGATCCGTTTTCCCCACCCAAAGCGAGCATGCAAAAGCACAAGCCACAA
>NC_046664.1:139260593-139263036 GCF_010883055.1 Belonocnema kinseyi | reverse complement strand
GTACTCCGCCCTAACACTACGTCAGAGCTGGGCTCATTGCCCTATGATTGATCGCAGTCTTCATGTTGTTCATATGCTTATACTCTTTGAACGTTTCGGCCGTGTAGGAAGGAAGCTAAAAACTTGTCAAAAAGTAATTAATTCTGATCACACGCATTTCCATATCGAAGATATTATGAGGGTAATTGCCACTGATTTGTCTTCCCTTCGTCTTGACCCATCGCAGACCCAATGAAAATTTAGCTTATGCTACAATACCAAATGTCTGACTGGAATCCGGAAAGGCACCCATCAGATGAATATTCATATAAAGATGTTGAGAAACTCTTCGTGTTCGTGGAAATAAACTCTTGAGAATTTGCGAAGAAGTTGCTTTATTCGAACCTTTTCCACTTTTCAGCTTATCATTGCATTGTCGTAATGAGTAATTCATGAGAGGTTACAGACATAATGTAATGGCGTAACAATCATACTAATCGAGAGACATGAGGTAAGACTTGTGGCTTGTCACAGACAAAGATGTTGTTGTGGTGTTTTAGCGCGGATGAGAAAACGCACCTGAGCGACTTTTTGCAGAAAATATGTAGCGTAAGGTCGTACCATTTTGCTGGTTTTTGCATGCTCGCTTTGGGTGGGGAAAACGGATCATAGTAAATGAACACAGACTTTTGATTTGGCATACTCGTACTCCTCCCTAACGCTACGTCAGAGCTGGGCTAAATGCCCTATGATTGATCACAGTCTTCATGTTGTTCATATGCTTATACTTTTTGATCGTTTCGCCCGGGTAGGAAGGAAGCTAAAAACTTGTCAAAAAAGTAATTAATTCTGGTCACACGCATTTGCATATCGAAGATATGATGAGGGTAATTGCAATTGATTTGTCTTCCTTTGGTCGTGACCCATCGCAGACGCAATCATAATTTAGCTTATGCTACAATAACAAATGTCTGACTGGAATCCGGAAAGGCACCCCTCAGATGAACATTCATATAAAGATGTTGAGAAACTCTTCGTGGTCCTGGAAATAAACTCTTAAGAATCGTCGATGAAGTTGCTTTATACAAAACTTCTCCACTTTTCAGCTTATCATTGCATTGTCGAAATACGTAATTCATGAGAGGTTACAGACATAATGTAATGGCATAACAATCATCCTAATCGAGAGACATGAAGGTAGACTTGTGGCCGATCATAGACAAAGATGTTGTTATGGAGTTTTAGCGCGGAAGAGAAAACACACCTGAGCGACTTGTTGCAGAAAATACGTAGCGTAATGTCGTACCATTTTGCTGGTTTTGCATGCTCGCTTTGGGTGGGGAAAACGGATCATAGTAAATGAACACAGACTTTTGATTTGGCATACTCGTACTCCTCCCTAACGCTACGTCAGAGCTGGGCTAAATGCCCTATGATTGATCACAGTCTTCATGTTGTACATATGCTTATACTTTTTGAACGCTTCGTCCGGGTAGGAAGGAAGCTAAAAACTTGTCAAAAAAGTAATTAATTCTGATCATACGCATTTCCATATCGGAGATATGATGAGGGAAGTTGCCATTGATTTGTCTTTCCTTAGTCGCGACCCCTCGCAAACCCAATGATAATTTAGCTTATGCTTCAATACCAAATGTCTGACTGCAATCCGGAAAGGCACCCCTCAGATGAACATTCATATAAAGATGTTGGGAAACTCTTCGTGATCGTGGAAATAAACTCTTGAGAATTTTCGAAGAAGTTGCTTTATTCAAACCTTTTCCACTTTTCAGCTTACCATTGCATTGTCGTAATGAATAATTCATGAGAGGTTACAGACATAATGTAATGGCATAACGATCATCATAATCGAGAAACATGAAGGAAGACTTGTGGCCGGTCACAGACATAGATGTTGTTATGGTGTTTTAGCGCGGATGAGAAAACGCACCTGAGCGACTTTTTGCAGAAAATATGTAGCGTAAGGTCGTACCATTTTGCTGGTTTTTGTATGCTCGATTTGGGTGTGGAAAACGGATCATTGTAAATGAACAGAGATTTTTGATTTGGCATACTCGTACTCCGCCCTAACACTACGTCAGAGCTGGGCTCATTGCCCTATGATTGATCGCAGTCTTCATGTTGTTCATATGCTTATACTCTTTGAACGTTTCGGCCGGGTAGGAAGGAAGCTAAAAACTTGTCAAAAAGTAATTAATTCTGATCACACGCATTTCCATAGCTAAAGAATGTACATGTGGTGTAGGTCCCAGCATTTTATAAATATATGGGACTGAAAATCTTGTCTGTTTTCAGTCTTGGCTTGCTGTTTAATTTATGGCTCTTCAGTTAGTATGCAGCCTTTTCTGGTTTCCTTGTCAATTAATTTATTGCTGTTCTTTTGGACAATTTGAACAAGTTGTTTTGACGATTTCAATTTTGCCAAGTGAATGATAATTCCTTCTAA
>NC_046664.1:139246828-139260493 GCF_010883055.1 Belonocnema kinseyi | reverse complement strand
TAAGTTCGATAGAAAGGTGTAAAATAAGGATAAAGAAGAATAGCAAAAGTTAAAAAGATTTACTTTAATTTTTACTCCATTTTTATAAATTCACGTGAAGGACCAAAAAAAATCAATTTATATATAAAAAATATATATTTTTAAGAATAAAATAGAAGTTAACTAATTATAGGTAAAGAGAGAGAAAGAGAGTGAGATAGAGAGATATGAATGAAGAATAGGAGTCTTATTTAAAAAAAAATTTTATGGATTCTGTTAAGGGGGTGTGGTCAAGAATTATTTTATTTTAGGAAAATCTGTCTCAGAAAGTGAGATGGTTCTTTTTTTTGGTAGGTTTCTATTGTATATATGTATATTGGGAGTTTTCAAGGAAAAGTTAGTTTGAGAAAGAGCCTTCGGGAATAAATTTGAATTTTTTACTTTTTCCCATTTTTTTTTAAATGCAATCTCATGGATACAGTCCAGCTTTGAATTTAGATTCTACTCTAATGTATAATCAAGCAAGGTATGAAGATGTTTGGGTGGATAATGGAGTATCCCCTAGAATGTTTTTAATAAGAGTGGGAAAAAAGTATATTCATGTTCCTGGTTGGTGGTCTTCTTTTACGAAAGTCCAGAAAACAAAGTTACGATTAACCCTTCTTCGGCAAATCAAACAAAATGGGTTAAGTGGGGTCTATAAAATTGGAGAGCGTTACTGCTATTCAGTAGAGGACTGCTTACAGTTGGTAAGTGAAACAAAAAAAAATTAAAATCTAATTATTTCTTTCACATTTTTAGTATAGAGGAGAGTACTCGAATATGAGATATTCTCGTAATATGAGAAAGCGGGGTATCAGCTAAACTAAGAGACCCACACTGTTGGTCCTATCACTAACTTATAGTGCAGTACATTTTTCATTGGGCTTCTAAAGATTATAGGCGAACTTTCTGTGAAATCGATGGTGGTCGAGTTCTTGGAAGGGAATTCCTTAAACCCTATTTATTATTCATTAAATATGTGTTTAGCAGCGAAGTTTGCCTGGAGTGATGGGGATTGAATAACTAAGTAGGAAAATATCGATAGTGTTGAAGTCTTTCATTGTGCAGGTCAGGCATAGTAAGTGCATAGTTGCACAGTGCTGTTCTCATAATATGAGATACCTGTTTTTTTATAACACTGTGGCTGCGCGGGAGAAATTGATTACAAAAGTGTTTGTGACTACTGCAAAAACTAAATATATCTAAATAGCAGTAAATTTATACTTCGGAAACATAGAATGAAGTTTTCCATTAAAAATAATACTTTATTTTGCATTTTATTAGCAATTTTCTGGGATATCTCATATTATGAGAATAGTTTGACGAGTTTAGAAAAAGATAAGTCAAAAAACATAAAATAATACAAAAACTAATGTTTCCACTTGAAATGCAAATAAATAAATCTGGTCTAACATACGTATCAACTGTGTGGAAGCAGCACTATCACAGAGAGTAGACAACTTTGAACTTCTACGGGTCTGTGGGTAAAACAGATTGCATGATTACTGACAGAGAAAGCTAGAAGTCAAACTTCTGCTGTAAAGTTTAAATGCATCCATCGATAATCATTATTTTCATTAATAAACTTTTTTCTTCCCCTAACTATTTGCAAGGCCACAAACGATCCTTGAATATTTATTAACATTTCCCGAAAAGAATTTCCGCGTTATTTTAACTTTTATTTTTCAATATTGGTGAGAAAATATTGATCCTAGGGCTGACTTGACCAGTTGTTATACTCGTCACATGGCCTTAAATAAATTATTAAAATACAAATAAGTATAAATTTGAACATTTTTCCAATTTATAAGTGATAAAGCGATTTAATAATGAACAATAAATTGAATAAATGCTTTCTTTAAATTTTACTAAGTCGATTGAGAGGAATAGGATTTACACTTTTTCTGTTTCCGTTGAGGGATTTTTAGACGGAGGAAAAATCTCGTATTCCTAGGAATACGAATTCTTAATTTTTCTGAATTCAACGCTTATTACCGGGAATGTTTGTGATTTTTTTCAATTTGCAATTTTCTTGTGGTTCTTTATTTATTTTAGACATAATGGTTTTATTTTTATACGCGCTGACGGTGAGGTTTGAGGTTTTTTATGTTTTTATTCTGAGTAACTGTATAGTTCAGGGTGTAACAATACACTTTCATTATTGTTCATTTAAATTCAAACTTTGAAATTTTAAAATATGTTTCACCAGCATTTAAAACATATGTTGAATAGACTGATATTCATACTGTTATTATTTAAAAAACGAATTAAATATAAAGAGAACGATTAAGAAAGCAGACGACTTAATTAAGGAAAAGGCAAACGAGCGAATAAATTAGTTATCAGAGAGAGAAATGAGACAGAAAAACGTTACGATTAACGATATCTGTATTGTAAATAAAGAATGCGATTTTCAATTCAAAATTTTAACACAACATTAAATATTATATTCGATATTCACACATAAACACGCATCACTCCAATTCGGATACGAATCATGTGAATTAAAATATTTACAATTCACAGGTATAAAAGACATAAATAAAATGATCGAACGAGTATAAAGTGGTGAACTCAGAAATGCGAATTAAAAATAATGTGGATGATTATCAAACGCTTTTACTTATCGCTTTGTTGGTGAGTCGCCCTTATGATGAATAGATCATGGATTCTGCAGCCGAGAGTAAAATGATTGAAGAGCAGTGGCGGACTGGCATGGGGGCGCAGCCGGGGTTTCCCGGCTGCGCCCCCTTGATTGGCGCCTTCTAGGCCATGCCAAGGTGCCCCAAGAAGATTATATTGTTTAAACAAATAAATATATGTTAGATTGCAATGGAAAGAATGAAAAGAACATCCAATCATATCCACGATTTACACTTGTACTCCTTGTACTCCTATAATCAATTTAATTACGGAATTTTAAATTCATTTGTTTCCGATGCAATCCACAATATATTTATTGATTAAAACTGTATAGGACACCTAAATGCATTTTTTATCAGCGTCTGCTAATATATTGATTTTTTACATATTTTAACATTCTATGGAGCCTATAAGTACCTTGATGGAGTTTCCAGATCAACTTATTTATGTAAAAAGTATGACTCCATTTTCGCTTACAAATATAATATATAATAAATTTATTACCAAATCTGTACTAATTATCGCCTGTATTTAATAATTTAATAATTGTTAAGCTTAAACTCAATTTTTATATTAAAATGACTACTTATTAGTGAAAATTTTCTCTAAAACAAGTTATTAGCTTACATTTCAAGAGTTCGGATCAAAGGATATATTTCATTATTTTGGAAATTGTAAAATATTACTATATTTTGCTATACATTACGATAATAATAATTATTTTATTATAATTTTAGCATTTTTCTTAATTTTCAATGCTGTTATTATGAGTTACTTATTTAAATCAAGGCTTAAATCTTCGCGGCAAAAATACTTGAAAATTTGCAGTCTATATGGCTTTCAAGTTGCAGCGGGTCTAAGGTGCGCGACTTTTGGTTCTTGCACTTTGCGCTCGATAATGTATTTATTTCACACTGCATGCTCGGTCTTTATACTTCCCCACATTTGTGCACAAATTTTTAAAAATTAACGGTCAAAGCATCGACAAAACTGTAAATTGGTGATTTCGAATTTTCTTTTGCTAAAGCTCCTTCGACTTTAACGAACACATTCTCATCACGTATTTTGTGCTTCGCCCTCAATTTTTTCCAAAATGCGAACTTTTCTACATTACGTTCAACATTATAATATCAAATATAAATTAAATTTATTTTTGTATCTCGGCCCGGGATTTTTTATTCAGTTATTGAAAATAAAGTTTAAATTTTATTTATAATGAATTATTTAATATTTTTGTTCCTTATTTTGCTCTAAATTTTATTCTCAGCTACCCTGAAAAATGTATCGTTTAAACCAATTTATGTGATAACAATTCATTATATGTTTGGGTATTGAAACAGACATATTTTCACTGTCTTGTTTTTATAATTTAAAGAGTTCGCCTTCTATAAATTATCTATTCTGTTATTGAAAAAAAATAATTTTTTATTTTCAATGTTTAAAAAAAAATTAAAACGAAGTTTAAAATAAATATAACGCGTTACATAAAAAATTATTAGTAACGAATTTGGAGCTCTTTTGTGGGTGAATAAATTTCGTCCATTTATTTTTTTTCGTAGTTTGTGTCTTTTGCCCCAAAAGTTCATTTTTTTTTTACTTTTTATGTTGTTTTTCTCGAATAAAACAAAAACTAAGCATCCTATTAAAGCGTGATTAATCAATTTGTATTTTTTTATGCACCATTTTTTTCAACTAACATTTTTTTGTAACTGTTGCCACTGTTGAAGAGTCTAAGCGTCATTTTCAAGTGTTGCATTATTTAAAATAAAAAACTAGGCTGAAAACATTTAAGATTTAGATTTTTCTAACCGTCCATTCAAAAAACAAAATTACGAAGAAAAAAATATTTTCCGGAATTAATTAATATATACCTTATGTAGATAGATACATTGCTTCGCACAAACGTGGTTAAAAGCGTTTTAGAATTGTTATAAATTTGATGCGAACACTTGGCGCGTTTAACGATATAACGATATATTACCTTCCCACTCTTCATAATTACTTCTGGCGACTCACCAATCATCTAAGTTACATAATAGCACGTGACAATCCGTTTGCCACGTTTCCAGAAATTTGAGCGCGAATTCTTGCTAGCCAATCTCTATTTCGGAAGTGAATCGCTAAATATGTATAAAATTTCTTGTGTGCTAAAATATGAATTCGTTACATCACAAGGGTCTTTTGAGAATGATGTTTATGATTTTTTACAATTTGCAACTTCCTTTGGCTTTTTAAGTTACCAGACATAATATTTCTTTTTATACGAGCTGGCGGTGAGAGTTGAGGGTTTTTGATGTTTTTATTCGGAGTGACAGTATAGTTCAGGGTCTTTGGAAAATAATGATTGTGATTTTGTTCAGCTTGCAATTTTCTTGGGATTTTAAAGTTAATCTAAACATAATGGTTTTGTTTTTATACACGCTGCCCTGCCGGAAAAAATGAAGGAATCGGAAGGGCCGCTTTGGAAAGATTCGGAAAGAATTCGGAAAGGGATCGGAAAGATTTTGGAAAGAGATTCGGAAAGGGTTATGTGAAATTTACTTCTGTTTCTTTCCGAACGTCGAGCTGTCCCAAGAATCTTTCCGATTATTTCCAAATGTCCCTTTCTCCTACTTCTTTCCGATTTTTTTCCAATCAGTGGAGAGTACCTCTAGTTAGTCTCTATTTGAACAGTTTATTTTTAAACAAAATAAAAATATTTAGTGCTAAATAGGTAAAATCATGATATTAAGATTATAAAAAATCATTTTATTGCTATCTTACGTCATTTTCACCCCAAAATCCAATGCAGTGAGTGAAATATCGTTTATTCCCAACGATTGAGTGATTCACTGATATTATTTTTATAAAATTAAAAGTTAATGTTTACTGATATACAATTTTACATGACTCTGCTGTGTAACACTGAAGCTGAAGCATAATAATTGAAGTACAGTAGATCCGCGTTTATATCCTCTCCGACTTATATCCTCTCGCGCTTATATCTCTGCATAGCTCTCATTTGTGTCCGCTTATCATCCACCACCTGTGGTACTGCGAGGTGGCGGCTCTCATTTATGTCCGCTTAGCATCCATCACCTGTGGTACTGCGAGGTGGTGGATGCTAAGCGGACATGTATGAGAGCTATTCGGAGATATAAGCGCGAGAGACATTTTGTGCACATTTGCGACGGTAAAAAAATTCCTTTCCCCTCTATTTTTTGATTGAATAAAAAAATTGCTTAAAAAAAGGCATTTTTTAAATTTGTTAATTATTAATTGAAAATGAATATTTTCCGTTTTTAAATCATTGTATCGTGTTGAGCATACCCGAAAATAGTAGAAAAGAGTATTTTACAGTAAATTCTTTGCGTTTTTTTATAAAATTATTCAATCTGAAACGTAAGAGAGAAATTTCTTCATTTTAGGACTTAATGGGTTAACATCCTTGCCTTTATTCACAGACTATTAATAGTTCAATCATTATTTATTTACATTTGACTCGCATTCACATCGGCGGTCATATTTTTTTAAAGTGCGGTTGGCACGTTACGCTCGGGAATTTTTGAACTATAGGTGAGTGTGATTTTGCACATGTGTATGTGCGTACTTCTAGCAACAGAAAAGTGATCATTTTCAGTTCCACTAGTTTGGTCTCCTCATGTCTGTTCTCCATGACGAAGCCTTTCCGGCAGCGAGTAAAGGTTGATGGTGGGGTTAAAGTCCCAAATCGCTTTTCGTGCAGTTATGACGATTCTCAAGGCTCAGACATGTGGTCTTTGAGTCGAACTCCCCTCTCTGGACAGGCCTCGCCTGTCCTATTGCCACTTGGCAATAGAAACATTACCGTAAGTGCTAGGTACATTACAGGAAGATCTTAAATTTTCGTGTGCAGTTGTCCTCTTCCTATACATTCAAAAGTGTGCGAGTGAGAAAGTTTGTCAAATTGACGCGATCTTAGGCAACCAGATCGATTCTATTTTTAAATATAAAGGCTTTATTACGATAAAAAATGTTTCAATCTGTTGGAAAAAAACAGTATTCTTCAATCTAATGTACGATTTCAAAAATAATAATGTTCTATAATTTCAATATTCTTACCACTTTTATTATGCACTATTTTACCTTCACAAGTCTTAACGCTAAAGTCCTTCACTTAACAAGATCAATAGATACTTTAATAATTTAAATAATTATAACTTGCAATTAAAAAAAATTTGCCACCTGCATCAAAACAAGCCCCATGCATAAACTTTTCTGTTCTCTTAGCATCCGGAGGGGTATTTGGAACATCGTTTGGTCTCTAGAATTCTTCTATTATGTCAGAATTGTGAGTAAGCAAATAAATTAGCAAATCATCTAACCGTTCAAATGCTGCCGTCTGCTACCCGCTGATTTATGTCTTTCGCAAAATTCAAATTTGTCGGGAAAATAATCATTTCCTCAAGAAATTTTGTAATTTTTCAACATTTTATTGATCCGAGGATCTCGCAAAACCCCGGATATTCGACAAGTTTTCTTTCTTTCGTTCACAAATCCTTTGGAAAAAATATATATGGAATCAGTGCCATACCTATCCAAAAAATTCAAAATCGAATTGAACCAAGACCCTTAAAACGCCTACAAAAGTAAATTATTTTTTCCAATAAAACATAATATTTTGAAGAAATATCCATGATGATGGATCTAAATCCTTTTAATACAACGTGTATTCATTGTTTGAAGACTTTTGTATGCAATAAATACATTTTCGTAAGCATGCTGGAGATCTGGTTTAGCACTACTACGCTTTGTTTCTTATTCACGTAATTCGAAGTTTAAAAGATAGAATTTCAGTATTCTATAACTTAATAAAAAAGATGCTTTTTATAGTTGCATATGAAATAAACTTTTAACTCAAAATCATTGAATTTGCATATACTTTTATTCTTAAGAGAAGTGGGAAATCTTTCATTCGTTCATTTCACCTATTTGAAGTTCCTGATCACTTCTTCAACATGGCGGCGTAGCTGGTATCGTTGCTGATTGGCTGCATTTTTTTTACTTGCGCGTGGCTAGTGGCTAGACCTTCGTGGATTGGAACATGGTTTGTTGGATCATGATCTCCCCCTAGGCGTGCCGCTCGTAATACTTCGTAGTTACACAAGTAAACAGTGACGCTGGATTCATGATTATAACCTTAGTTTATTGTTTTGACGCTATAAGAAATGGCTGATGCTGTATTTATCGCGCATTTTGTGCTGCTGTTGACATTTAAAATTTGTCCAGGTAAAGTAGTTTTTAAATATCGTCTGCGGTTAATAATATAAGAAGATTTACTTACTGGCGTTGAGTTTTTGGCGACAATTTTATGCTGGTTTGAAATTTTTTGCCTAAATTTTGCATGCTATCCTGCACCCTCAAGTCCTTTCTCTCCTTTTAATTTGATTTATTCTTTTCTTTCATTGCTTGCATACATTTTTTAAGGATATTAGAACGTTGTCAGCACTACGCGCGCACTAATGGTCATTTCTGTAGAAAAAAACTAGTTTATTGTCAAACATTTTGTTGTGTATTTTACTGAAAATCTCATATGATTTGTAAACGTAGAATTATTTTAGTTAAATATTAATTTCTGTGTTCAAAAATATAATTATTTAAAAAAAATGCATTTCCTTTTGGTTCGAAAATGTTGTTTTTTAACTGAAAATTGAACTTCCATGCATTTATCTTCATTACAAGAAAATTTTGCTGTTTGGTTGAAAGTTTTTGTATTTTGTTTAAACTTTGTCTTTTGTGGTACAGTATTTATCTTCTTGGTGGCTAATCCACCTTTTTGTTTGAAAAGTTCTTTAAAAATTCAAAAATTGGTTGGAAATTCATGTATACCCTACCGATAGAATTCGAGTGTATGCTAGAGATTCTCAAGGCTCTGAAAAGTTCTCCGCAGACACTAGATATATATAAAGGTCCAGGTAACTCGGTTAGATGTTCTAAAGGCTTTAAAATGTCCTTTCCAAAATTGAAATAAAAATGTGATCATAAGTAACAAGCAGAGATGCTGAAATTGAAATAAGAATTCGATCATAAATAACAAGCAGAGCCCTACCGATAGAAATCTCAGAGTATTCTCAGGCGAAATAACGTGGCCCATTTGAGACTATAAGCAGAGTCGATTTGAAACAATTTAGTCTGAGAGATAGTCTAAGAGATTTGGGTCCTTTTCAAGGTCCTTTTAGTGGTCCTTTTAAGAGTGGTGCGACGGTAATATAATGTTCCTTTTGTATTCGTCACGTACCGGGCGGGCAGTTATTTACAGTAGTTGGCCGTCGCTAACCCAACTCTCCATTTTTAAATTTTTCTTCAAATTATTAACACTACGTACGTTGCTCCACCTTACTTTAGGAAATTTGTTTATGATATTTATACTAAATTAAATATGTATGGAGTCTAATTGTTAACAAAACATGCGGGGTTTTTTTTTTATTATTCACAGATATTTTTAATCACTCGAATAGCTTTTTAAAGAAGAAAATTGTTTACTATCGGCGAGAAAATTGTAGGCATCTGGAATATTTAAGAAGAGTCAAGTTTAGAGCATTATTGTTTATGCAAGATGCGATGGGAAAATTTTTAAAACATTTATGAATATAAAGAAAACTTTTATGAACAAATTTCAGTCAACAAATTTGAGAAAAAAGTAAAATAATGCTCTAAATTTTACTATTTTTAAATGTGTATTTTTACAATTTTCTCGTCTATAGTAGAATCTAACGTGTATCAGTCGCCTTTCAGATACAATAAATTCCAGAAAAGGCTAAAACCGTAAAATTAAAGAACTGTCTATTACGAAGGAATTATCCGTAAGACTAACCATTAGTGGGAATGAGTGGGGGTGCACATGAGTAGGTTTGTAAAGTATATTTCAACCGTTTGTATGGTTAACTTTTTATTAATTTGGAATTTGCTTCCGGAAACTAAAAAATGCGATGAATCCAACGCGGCGTTACATTTTACTACGAATGGTGAAATCAGGACGTAATTTATCTTTGTGAAGCTAGAAAGTGCCGCAAAAAAAAGTTGCTAGGAAGGGAACCTTTTTTAATGTTTCTAACGTCAAAGTATTAAAAATTGTGCAAGTAGTAATTTACTAGTGGTTACGTTATCCATTGAACGTAATTGTCTGGGAGACAAAGCTTTCCAAACGAAAACGCGTTCGGTCACCGAAAGCATAATCGAGGAAAAACAAGACAAACTATGTGGGTGGGGGGAAGCGTTGACAGGGAATCTACCGCAAATCATTCGAAAGTTTTTTTAAATCTAATATTCACATGCAAGAATTCGATACGCAGTGGTCATAAGTTCATACACGATTCCGTTTAAATGTACCACTCTAGCATAGGGTAAGCCGGGGCGAGATGAGCATAGTTGTCCTTTTCACGTCAGTATTTAAAATCTGCTAGTTAATTTTTCGAAAGTAAAACGTTATATGTATTCTACAAACATTTTTAATTAAAATTTTGCCAAGATAAACGTAACTAAAGAAGTATATGCCAAATTAGAAACGAAAATAAAGAACTAGTGCGCTTGGCTCATATCGCCTCATGCATGGGGCGGGATGAGCCAGGCATTGGGGCGAAATGGGTCACTCAATTAAATTACTTATTATATATTATTTATAATTAAAAGTTATGTTAAGTTAGAGTATATTAAATCGGAAACAAACCTTTCCAAAATTGAACGGAAAATTTAAAATATTTAACTTCAAAATGATGCAATCTTTGATCCTGACCTCTACCATAGCGAACACTACAAAGAGTAAATAGAAAACCGATTTATATCCACATACCTTTTAATAATTGTATTACAGAAAGAAATATGGCAATTTTTCAACTTAACAATGTACATGGTCTCAGCAAAAGATAAATTCTACAATACGTAAACTCTCAAATACTAGACTGGTCTACTACAATTACTGCATGACACTGAATTTCGTATATATTGGGATATTAAACCGTTTTTTAAATGTCTGCCGTATTTTTAAATCACAACAATGTTTTTCTTATTTTTAAACAATTTTACGAGTTTTCAAACAAAGATATTTACGAAATACACACAGAAAAACAGTGATCTCTCTTCTGGTTGACAGCATTTCATATTATTTTATCATAACTATAACAGTGCTGCTGTCATACTTTTTTTGAGCATTTTTATCGACAAGATTAGTTTTTTATACATTTACACTATAATTAAAACCCTGCACAATCTGATAATATCAAACATTGCATCCTAACGTACTGACTGCTACACGAAGAGTTTAGGTTAATGCACAGGAAGAGGTGGCTCATTCCGCCTCAGAGCAGTGGCTCATTCCGCCCCATGTGACACTTTATTCAAATAAAATTTCCCCCTATTTCGGTTTTACAACTGTATATAAATCTGTTGAAAACTTAAGGTCTAATAAATCAGCTATCTAAATAACCACTGGAAAAACATCTAATATGTTATTTTGCGCGATTCTTGAACCTTCTAAACAAATGCAAAATAGCAGAATACAGGTCTTAACATTTTTACTTTCGTTTTTTCCAGATTTATTCAACATTAAACGAAAAATTTCCAAAAAAGAAGTTTGATCATATTTTTCCTGATATTAATACAAAAAACATTTACAAAATAAATGATAACCTACGAGGAAATTAAGTGACTCATCTTACCCCCTATGCTCATCTCGCCCACCCTACCCTAATGTAGAAGCCGCCGGTTGAGAGCCACAGTCAGAGTAGGGTGAAATGTAAAAACGGGGCTCAAAATAACTTGTAGGGTGCTTGAATTTGATGCACAGGGGTGCATGAATAAAAAAATTGTTGACTTGTTAAGTTGATTGTTATAAACAAATTATATTAACATGTAGCAAAAATCATGAATTGTTCGTTTGCAAAGTATAATTGTGCGTTAAAATTGCCTGACTATCATAAAATGACACCTGATCAGGAAAAATTTGTCACTTGATTTTTGTTTCTATTTTTTAAACAAATTGTATAAACAAATTCCTATAATCGGCATTTATGGGCAAAAAATAATCGTTTTTTCTTATCCTGTAAAGCTATCTTGTCAGCGATTTTAATTGAAGAAAATTTGTCAACCGATATTTGTTTATAATTTTGTTCAATGAATTATATAAAAAATGTCTGTTATCGACATTTATGGGCCAAAAAGAATTGTTCTTTCTTCTTATTCTATACAAACTATCTTGTCAGTGATTTACATTTAAGAAAATTTGTCAACCGATCCTTGCTGTTAGTTCAAGATCCCGGAATACCCCCGTGCTTAATTTCTGTCATTTGAATTGCCTGCTCCATGCTTAGGAGCATTTATTATTAGCCCTATCTCGCTTCGAAAATCTTTCTGGATCCTTATTTTGGCAGCTCTTATTGGCTTTTTTTTGTTCCGTTATTTTCGCTTGCCAATTGCAAAAATCTAAACGATAGGTAATGGTTGAAATAAGCGTCATGCAACGTAATTTAGCATGGAGTGGCGAAAGAAAAGTTGATAATCCTCCTCAATGACATGTTTCTGCTTCACTTTGACTGGATCATTTATTTCTGAAGGGTTCTCTTTGTACAAATGGCAAGTTGCTGCGCTTGGTGTTTTGTTAAGGTTCTGTGCTACTTTACTATCCAGCATAGTTAACAGAATTTTATGATCTACCTGACACCTAAACCTGCTGAATGCAAATTTAGGGCAGAAGATTTATTTCTCCCTTTATGCGGTCTATCACAGATCTGCTTAAAGCAGGGTTTCCTTGAGCATATTTATATGATAATGGTATACATAATTTTGTAAACCCAGAGTAAGGGTTTTTTCCTTATTCTAATCTAATGAGTATCATTGAGGTTATTAGAATGCTTTCATCAGATTCCATGACATGTGGAAGCTTTTGTTTATATGAGCTTTTGTCTGATGCCACATTGGCACATACTTTTTAGTTTAGAAAGTTTGGCGTCTTCGATAAGTGTCAGAGCTTCATCATCGGTAAATTTAATTACACTAGCTTATTGTCATGTTCGTCCCTATCATCTAAAAGTCGACTTATTTTATTTGCCAATTTTATTTTAACAGTGATTCTTAATTGACTAAGAAAAGCATGTTGAATTTCAAACTCAGAATAGCGTTCTAGAATGGTTTGCGCCTTCATTTTTTTCGTCGATTTAGAGCCATATTCGACGTCTTCTAGAGTTCGTCTACCAAACTTTGATAAGCTTAAAGATATTGTCAGTTCCGTAAGTAGCCACTTACTGTGAATAAATTCAAATTTGATTTTCTTATAAAAGTAAGACCTTCAATTCTTTTTGAAAGTAGGGATAAAGTAGCGCAATGTTTTTTTTCCACTATTGCCTTTTGATCCTATTCAATCACATAATATTCTCTGATATAATTCAGTAGGAGATCACATAAGTTTTTGTCACTTAACGCAGAGTTTTAAATTGAAATATCACACAAATTTGTGATGGGTACCTTAAGAGAAGTCATGTTGAATATTAGACCCATAATCAATCAACAATTAAAACTCTTACGTAATTTAGTTCAATGTTTTTTAGCCAGTTCCCTCTTTATTATAGACTTTAAAAAAGTTGAGTACTAAGCCTTACTACCTAACGAATCAAAATATACATTGTATTAAATACACGAGCATAATCATAATTAAGGGCATGTGATACTTCGTCGTGTGGTCAATCGGATACGGACGTCCATGGACTCTTTTTTTAGGGATAATAACATAAAAAAATTATTGTGCTAAATAAAAATTTTATGCATGTGCATTTTTTTGAGGTTACGTCATTTTTCATCTCTGCCTTTCCGATAATTTGGAAATTATTTATAAAATAAACTTTTTTAATTGCCTGCAAACAAGGTTAGTTTCGGGAAATTAGTTACTATGTTCATTTGTAAGTCCAAAGTTTTCGGCCAAAAATATTGTGTAGTTTGGAAGTAACGCTCGGGAGAATTGTATCACACATAACCACGAAATATACACACGTTGTT
>NC_046664.1:139244176-139246818 GCF_010883055.1 Belonocnema kinseyi | reverse complement strand
AGTGTGCGGGGACGTTCGTTAGCATGTTCGCTATCATTTCCCAGATTGTGGAGACAAAATATTTCTTTTCCTAGGAAAGAAGCCGGGGGAATCTAACGCTGAAAAAATCGATACTAATTCCTAAATGCTATGCAAATTAATCACATTTTGCTAAATTAAAACTTTGTTAAATTAATCAACAAAAAAAGTGTTTGGGGACGTCCGTTAGCATGTTCAAAAATATTTATTATTCTAGAAAAAAAAGCCGGGGAACCTAAAACTTGTAAAATCGACAATTTTCTAAGTATCACATGCCTTTAACCTATTAACTATTAGCCCGAAAAAAATAAGGAAAAATCGAAAGTCTGTGAAGGCACTGATTAGAACCTTATTAAATATTTGTAACTTCATGTCTAATTAATATTGATAATGGGTTCAAAAATAAACGTAAAAATTATGAGAAACGAATTTTATATTTGCAGGTAACTGAAATCAAATTATCTATGTTTTTAAATATCGAATAATTACGGGACGGAATTAACGTCCTCTCCTTGAACATTCTACATAAAATGTCGGATAGTTCAATTGGCAGCTGGTCCCAAGTCCACACTGGTTTTACATTTGCTTTTCATTGGATTTGTACATAACTTCATGAGAAACAAGAGACACTTGTCATTTGTTTGTCTTTTGTTTCTCATGAAGTTATGTACACATCAAATGAAAAACAAACGAAAAACCAGTGTGAAGTTGGGATCACTTCAGTCACTTAGCAAAAAAGGACATTTTTCGCCAGTAAATTCCAATAAACATTTGTTTATATAATGTATTTAAAAAAATGATAAACAAGTATCGGTTAATAAATTCGATAATTAAAATTACTGAAAAAATAGTTTGTACATAATAAGAAGAAAAACGATCCTCTTGCCCAGTAATTGATAATAATAGAAATCTGTTTATGTAATGTTTTGAACAAAATTATAAACAAATATCAGTTGACAAAGTTTCTTTAATTAAAATCACTGGCAAGATAGGTTGTATAGAAAAAGTAGAAAAAACAAGTATTTTTTACCCATAAATGCCAATAGACATTTGTTTATATAATTTGTTGAACGAAATTATAAACAAATATCGGTTGACAATTTTTCTTCAATTAAAATCACTGACAAGATAGTTTGTACAGAATAAGAAGAAAAAACGATTCTTTTTTACCCATAAATGTCGATAACAGGCATATGTTTATATGATTTGCTAAAAAAATATAAACAAATGAAAGGTGGATATTCAAAGTCGTATAACCGCCAATTTTTCAAAATTTGTTTTATTTTATTTTTTTTCAAAACTCTAAGCTGATGCCGTCATTTCGGCCATAAGAGCAAGTCAAAAATCGCACTTGTTACATTGTGAGAATTTTTTAAACATTGCATTTCGGTAACTGGCGGCCTATTGGAAATTCAAAGTCGTATAACAACCAATGGAGCCTTATGTAAATTTCGTGTTTTCGAAGACACTTTCAGACTTTTAAAGTAATAGGGTTTACAAAATGTATATGGAGGTGTGTTAGAATTCTTCGCCGGGCTCCTGCGCATTGATGTTCGGTGTAGTAACCAACCTAAAAACATTTGACTTAGTGCTAATCATCTGTTTGCCTGCATTTCTGTATTGCGTCTTGTCTTTCACATATAAAAAAAAAAGTATTTTAGTGTTGAAAATCGTCAAACCGTTCGTTCTAGGTCCTATATTTAATAATAATAATAATAAATCTTTATTGAGCTTTAGAGTCTCGGTGGCTCAGTTGGTTAGATACTCGAACTTCACCTCAGAGGTCCGGGGTTCGATCCCCGAGCCGGTACCTCTGGAAATTTTTCAATGTACCTTTACCGAGGTTTCAGTGGTTCGGAACATACCTTAAGCTGCAGGTCCCTCCATCGTGTACTTGACTGCAACCCAGTCCGTCAATGATGGGGTAAAAACCAGGCTTTGTCAAATATGTCTGGGCAGACTACTCTCATCAGATCACTTGATTGCATTATAAAAATGCGTCCGTGACTGATGATATATACCGGGACAGCCCCGTGCAAAAATTATCAAATAAAAATACAACTCTAACAAAAAATGCCTTCAACATGTTGGGTAGTATAAGCCTGTGACAACATTTCAATCTTTATTGAGCTCATAAAAAAAGGATATGTACATGACGATCAGATATAACGTGAGAACCCAAAGGGCAAGATACAACTTAAAGTTGCTTTTAAACCTAACCCTCATTTCCGGAGAAATGGTTAATTGTTAATGGTTACCTTATAATGAACAAACATACGTGAGTTTTTCAAAAAATATTAAAATTACAAAAACTGCTTTTTAACGCACAGTTATACTTTGCGAGCGAACAATCCATGATGATGGCTGTTTGTTAATATATTTTGTTTATAACAATTAATTCGAAAAGTCAGCTAATTTTTTTTCTATTCATGCACCCCTGTGCATCAAATTCCAGCGGTTTTGAGCAGGGGAAACATTTTTTCCAGAAGATAAAAAATAAAAACTTAAAAATCGATATTTTTTCCTTTTTTTTTGCATTAACATAAAAGTTTTAGTGAAAAAAAATTCAAAAATCGGCTCGCATAATTCTGTTCCAAAAACCAAAATTAGTAATATTATAAATA
>NC_046664.1:139235940-139244076 GCF_010883055.1 Belonocnema kinseyi | reverse complement strand
TTATAAATAGGTAATAAATTGCGCCCTGCAAGTTATTTTTAGCCCCGTTTTGTTCATTTCACCTCACTGTGCAGCGCCCCGTCTAGCTTCGGGATCGATACCATCGCGGAACAATAGAAAAAGGTCGCTGGAAGGCCAGGTATGATGTGGTACGTTGAGATCGCCTTAAGGCGACGCGGTAGGTTTCAATGAGCACCTAAATGACTGCAGCGACATCTATAAAAAAAATAGGAAATGCAGCCTAGTGCCCCCTGGCTAATATAATTACAAACACGAAAATCGGTAGTATTCCGTTGGTAAAATTTTTGACCTGGTAGAGTGAGAAATTTAGCAACGAGAGAGACAGAAAACCTCCAACTATTTTTATTGCACACTCGCGTTTGGTTTCAGTTACTGTTACTCGGCTTACGTGCTCAGTTGCAGGGAAATATGAAAAATTGACAAAGATTTCATCTATGTATGCTATCCACCTTCGTAATAAAGAATTGGCATCCTATAAAAGAAAAAAGAAAAAATTCCTAAAATTGTAATATAAATAATTAAATAATGTTGGTATTCATAAAAGTTCCTTTTATAACCTGAGACATAGGTAAAATACTAAATGTAAAGAAAAATACTTTAAAACATACCCAGAGTGTCTAGCATTTGTGAAAAAATGCGGGACTTTTCCAAATTTTTACTACGAAAACTCATTTGTTTAGGCCTTTATAAAAATGTTTTAAATGCGAAAATAAATCAGACGCCCCCAAAATCCGATTTTATAGTCAAAAACCGTTTTTGGGTAATTGTTCATTTTACCACTGTGAAAATCACAAAACTGAAATCGAAAATATTATAAAGTTATCCTTTTATTTATTCCTTTAACTTTAGCGAATATAATGACATTTTGAATATTCAAAAATTTGTTGTTGTTAATGTAATTGAAGTGAGTAGAATTCCGTGTGTAATAATCTCTTTTTGAATGATTCATTTGCTAGCTATATTTTCAAACGAATAGTTTTATTTTCAACTAAAAAAGATCATTTTTCAGTAAATATAAATAAATAAATAGTAAATACTTTAACAAAACAGTTATATTTTCAAGCAAAGATGAAATTTTAACTAACGTGGTAAATCTGCAAGCAAACAAATACATTTTTAACAAAGGAGGACAAATTTTGATTTAAAAAAAAAACACAAATTTTCAACCTCCAAGAAGAATGTTCTACAAAGCAGTTGAATTTCCAACCCTGAAATATTAATTTTTTACCAAAAAGACAGTTCTGCAATAAAATCATTTAATTTCGTAACAAAGACAAGAACTTATGGGATGAAGAAAAGGAGGCATATTTAAGAAACTCCAAACATAGAGAGACGGGCAGGGAGGGGAGGAAGTTACTAGACATGATAGGAGAAACGGGATGGTTTATATGCAATGTCAATATAAAAGGAGATGAGGAAAGGGAGATCACATTAATAGGAAAGGGAGCAACATTAATAGACCACATCTTGGCAGAAGAAAGAATGCAGCATATGATAGGTAGTATGAAAGGAAATAGGGTGCGAAAGAAACACGAAAATGGGAGTCTGCGGGGTAGATAAAAGAGTTTAAACAAAAGATGGAAAAGGAGAAAGTTAGGCATGAAAAAGAGGAGGGAATAGACTCGTTAATTGAAAGGTTGAAGGGGTCGATTGCGAATGTAAAGGATGAGCTGGGTACTAATGAAGAAAGAGTAGGGGGAAAGAGGGGCTTGTGGGACGAGAAATGCTCGAAGAGTAAAGAGAAAATGAAAGAGTGTGTAAGCAAATGGAGAAAAGGGGAAATAGAGAAGGAGGAGTATAACAGCAGGAAAAAGGACGTGAGAAGATGCTGGGAAGAAAAAGACAAAGGGGAAAGGAAGAATATAAAGCAGAAGTAGAAAAAGCGATCAAAGAAGGTAGGGTGTGTGATGTGATAAAGATGGTTAGAGGGGAAAGGAAGGGCGTTAACGAGGAAATAGAAATGGAGGAATGGACGGATTATTTCAAGGGTCTTTTAGGGGGAGAGAGAATAAGATCAAAGGGGAAAATTGTAGGATAGTCCAAGGAGAAATGGAGGAAGGGAACGAGATAACGAGAGAAGAAGTGGAACAGGCAATAAATAAGTTAAAAAGAAACAAGGTGACAGGAGAAGTTGAGATGGAGAACGAAGCGATGAAGTATGGAGGAGAAGGGATTAGGAATGGGATGTGGAAGTTCTGTAACAAGGTCTGGAAAGGGGAAGGTTGGCCGGAAGTGTGGACGACGGTACTGGTGGTACCGCTTGTCAAGAAAGTGGAAGGAAAGAAGGTAGAGGAATACAGAGGGATCACTCTCATATCAGTCGGCTATAAAAAATTCAGAAATCTTAAGAAAAAGGTTGAAGAGTCAGGTAGAACAAAAAGAAATTATCCCACATAATCAGACGGAATTTATAAAAGGGATGGGAACTATAGACAATATCTACGTACTAAACTACTTAGTTAAGCGAAATTTGGGGGGAAAGAAAGGGAAACTAGTTGCTTTGTTCGTAGATTTCAAAGCAGCGTATGACTCAGTGAACAGAAAAGTGCTATGGCAGGCAATGAAAGAGCATGTTTTCTGGACAGCTTAAGGTCTAAGGCAAGGGTGCCCTTTGAGTCCGTTACTATTTAATATTCTGCTGGCAGACTTAGAGGAGAAGCTAAAGGAGAAAGAGAGAGGAGGAACGGTTTTGGGTAATAGCAAACAATACTATCCAGCATACGCGGATGATGTAATTCTGTTAGCAGATGTTGAGAAGGGGGTGAACCTAATGATGAGAATGTTCGAAGAGGGGAGCAAAAGATGTGACGATGAACGTAGATAAGACAAAAGTTATGTGCTTCAGAAATAGAAAGAGCAAAATAAATTACGTTTGGATGATGAACGGACAAAAGGTGGAAATTGTAGAGGAATTATGTTACCTAGGTTTTTGGTTTGAGGCAGAAGGAGAAAACGAGCTGCAGGTGAGGAAAAGAATTGAGTGTGCGAGTAAAGTAATGGGCCAAGTATTGGGTATAGGAAAGAGAAGGTTCAAGAACGATTGGAGAATGAGGGTCTGCTTGTTTGATGCGTTGGTTCGGGCTAAATATGGTTACTAGACAATTTAAGAGAGCCTCATGAGGCTTGAGAACATGCAGATATTAGATGGATGAAGAGGAGATTTTATGTAGGGTATGTGGATACTAAATGGTGTCATGGGCACATGTATTAGAGAGGTGTACATGGAGAGGAAGAGGGGCAGTTGAGTATGGATGAGTGTGTAAGATGGATCTTGAAGGGTAGTGGACAGGGACTGATGTGGATGAAGGAATTGGAAGAAGCAAGGGAAAGCAAGAGACTAGGGCCAGCCAAACAGGTGATTTTGTAAATGGACTGTAAAAAGCGAAAATTGTTTTCAATATCGTGGAAAAAGCATTTTTTTGTGGTAAGAGGAAATGAAAGTCCTGGAAGCTCGCTCATTTTAAGAATTAATGTCACTACTGTTACTATTATTTATCCTACGAAATGCGAAAGAGTAGAATATAAGTAGTATTTAAGTTGGACTAAGGATGGAATTGTAAATATATGTACAGGGAGCGGAGGTCGTCAAACCAGTAAAAGAGAGAAATTAAATACATACATACATTTATCAGGGTAATTACTTAATTGAGGGAAATCCGGGATCTAAAATTTGGCCACCTTTGAGAACTTATTAACTTACATCATGGATAGAAATTTGCATTTCTCAAAATTACCCTTGAATAATTTTTCACCTGACAAATTTTGAAAATAATTATCCTTATTTAAAAAAAAAATATGTTTGATATTACCGGATCCAGACGTTTTGCTACTGGCGCTTTCGTTTTTCCTATTATTAAGGCCTCAACCGAACAGACTAGTTTTAAAACCAACAAAAACAATGCATTATCCTAAAAAGAGTTGAATTTTTAACCAACAAAGATTTTTTAGTTAATAAAGAAACAAAATCTCACCATGATGTTTAATTTTCAATCCAAAAAGACGAATTGCCTGCAAACCAGTATATAGTTTTCAACCAAAAGATATGAATTTCCACCAAAAAAGTTAAATTTTTAAAAACAAAAATATTAATTACCTACCAAAATAATTAAATTTTCAACTAAAAAAAGATAAATTATCAAGCAAAAATGGAATAGATATATTTGCAGTTCAAACATTTATTTTAAACTAAATAAAATAGAAATTTTCAACCAAACTTTCAACCATTAGAAATGCATTTTTTATTAAAACAATGTGTCTTCTACCACAATAATGTATTTTTTAACAAAAAATTGTATTAAACAGTTCAATTTGCAAACGAAGAGATTAATTTTTCACCCAAGAAGATTTTTTTTTAACAAAATACATGAATTTTCACAAAATATTTAAAATTAAAGAATTTTCAAACAAAGAAATTAATTTTCAACCAAACGTAATTTTCATTAGAAACTGAAAAAATATAAAGTCAATTATTAATTTGGAAAAGATTCGAGTATGCATAAGATACAGATATTTCCTATAGGAAAAAAACTTTTGTACATTTTATCCAGAATCATTAACAGAAGATACATCGAGTCGAAACTCAACATGTGTTTTCACGATTATCAATTGAATAAGAATAAAAACTTATTTTTAAAATATGACCCACATAAGTTTGTTTTCTACACTTCCAAAAAAACCCCATACGTGAACAGTTTCAACCCAAAAGTTAGCTATGCATATACATCTGAAATTTGTTCAAAAATACAGTAATAGTTCTAGTGAAAAATTAAAAACAGTCCTGGATATCTCTCAGCAATATCTCTAGGAATTTTATTCATTTTTTAAAACAAATTGTTATTAAAAATTATGTCTTCGTTATAGATAAAAGTATTAGTCGGAATTACTTTTAAGTAAGCTATTGGAGAATTTTTAATCTCTTCAACAAATGCTCGTTTTGTAGAATAGAAATATTGAAGAGGTTTATATCTAGGGCGGGGTAATCATAAATTCGCCCGCAATACCTGGGACCAGTACATAAAGGCGGACGCTTGTCTTTTGCTCCACGGCTACCTGGGTACCCTTGTCTTTCCAATGTGAATAGAACGACACTACATACGACCCAGAAGTTAGCTATTTTGAAAATTGTACCTTCAATTAAAAATACTGCAATAGTCCTAGCGTATTGGTCGGAAAGAAGTTTCAAGTATACAGGCAGATTCCTCACTAACATATCTCTAGGGTTTTTTTTTCAATTTGTTTGTAAAAGTTAATTAAAAATACTATTCTAACACATAAAAAGCAGAATGATGAGTCTTCGACCATAAAAATGTATTTTTAAACAAAGAGAAAACTAGGACAACCGCAGGATTTCGCCGGGAGCGGCTGCTAATCTGAAAAATTACACCCGCTCCCAGCGAAATCGCGGTAAAATTGCAACCACAACCACGTTTTAAGACCGTGAGATGGGTGGTTACAGTCTGTAACGGAATCAATACAACGATCCGGCAAAAGTTTCGTGCACCCTAAGAACACGGACTATCTTGCCCAGCCTATCTTTATGGCAAGTTGATGCATTCGTCTTTTGGTCTTATGATCAACCTTTGGTTTTGTTTTACGGCTCGCATCGGCCAAAGCTCCCGCTGCATTATACACACAATAATTGATAGCCCAGAGGTCGGATTCTTCGGAAAAATGTCCACGAAGCTCGTCATCCATTTCAGCCAGATATTTAGGCTTGAGAGAAACCTTGGTGTTGATGTTTCTCCGGGAGATAAAGCATCGCTCTTCCTCAATCGGATGCCTGCCCGTCGTTGGTCTTAGTGTCCCCTCTCCTTCTCTGTTGCGGGTTTGTTCTAGCTGTGGTAGAGTAGGCGGTTCGCTTACATAGCCCCTTTTATGGCGTAGTTCGGCATGGTTTCGCAGACGTCGATGCGAAAAATGCGATAGCTCCGGATGTTTCTCGCACCACTGAGCATGAGCCGTGTCGTGTAACCCCGTTCAGGGGCCACACTCGCACCGTAGCGCTCTAGCAAGTCTAGAGTGGTCGGCATTGTCTGGAGCCCTGCGCGTTCTGTTGTTTCCAACCGCATTTTCTACTACTATGATGTTGTCATTATTGTTCCCACCAGAAGATAGGGAAGGGGGTTGTAGGTCCCCCCATCATGCACTTGGCTGCAAACCAGTTCTTGGATGATGGGGTAAAAAAACAGGCTTTGCCCAACATGTCAAATTAGGCTTATTACACTTATCAGATTATTTCATGGCATTACTATAATCTGCCCGTGGCTTGGGATATATACGAAGACAGCCCTGTGCAGACTATTGAAAAATCTAACTTTAGCAAAAAATGACTTCGGAGTATTGGTTTGTAACTATCCTAAGTATGAGAGGAAAAATTAGAAACCTTATTTTTTTTCGTTTTAAAGCGATGGTGGCTCTAAAGAAAACATCGTATCAATTTAATTCGTAATATTGTTAACACATGAAGCTAATGATATTAGGTCGGGCGAAGTTATTTAGGTTTGACAGCGATCTTACTCTGTCCCGTCTAGTGTCTCCTGCCCTGACCGCCAACCTTAAATTTGACCTGTCTAAGGTGGTAGAATGGCTTGTTGTTGAGGACCGCAACAGCCGTCGTCCTGGGCTCAGGAATCTGTTCAAATAGGAGTTTTTTAGGACCTCTATTTATGTTCTCTTCCTGTGGCCGATCGTGCATGACGATTCGCCAGGACGATGTCTTTAGCGAGGGGATGAATCCATCCAAGGCCCGAACAACCACAGACGGATGTTCCAGCTTACCTAGAATTTGCGCCTTGGCCTTCAGCATTAAATGGAGCAATTCAACGCCACCACTTTGAAATCTGCACTTTGCCAGGGACTTGTCTTGGATACTGTATTTTGCAGCCAAGCTTTAGCTTCTGGGTCAGCTGAAACAACTACGATGACCCATCCCCTGCATAAGGAGGTCATTGATTTGGCACGCTTTTTCGAACACCCTCCAGGTGGTCACCCTAAAGATTTCGAACTACACCACAGCGAGCAACGAGTCCTGATAGCTTCATACCCGCCACCACCACTGTCAGGGAGCTAGTCCCCTGGGCAGCTGTCAGAGCACCCCCCGGCGACGCGCTCTTCTTCTGCTACTGGGGTGGCTCAACACCACGAGGTCTCAAATTTGGTTTTCTGCGTTGTTGCTGCTGATACTGCAACCTCCACAGCCGCTTTTCTAGCCTGCTGTGCTTGCCTCGTTGTTTTCTTTTCAAAAAACTGTTGATGGCTTTCTTTTTATGGGGAGATTCATTGGCCGCGACCGTCTTCATAGTCCCAATTAGAGGGATCTTCAATCCTTCAGCTCCAGAAAGCCGACGCCGCCCAAGTTTGGCTAGTCGGAGAGACATATTGTGAGAAAGAGGTTATGTTAGACTAATTCGGTCTCATTCCTGTCCGCCACCTACCTGCCTCATTCTTCCTTAAATTTTATGTTTTCAGCGTGTTCATTTTGATCTCAGTGGTAGTATTGGAAATAATAGGTACGCCCCTACAGAGCTCTGCCGCAAGGTAAGGCTGTTTACTTAGGGGAGGTCTTGCGGTATACCTGAGAGACCGTTAGGACACCTTCGTACCCCTATGTGCCATAGGGCCACTGGTACGGTCACTCTACACCAATAGGTTAAGGGGTTAGGAGACATTTAATGAATATCCTGACTGACGGAGGGGTGTTTGTTAGTCGCAGGGATGCCACTCCATCCCCTTTTTCCCTATTCCCCTTTTTCCCCTTTTCCCCTTTTTCCCCTTAAATTTGAAAAATCCCCTTAAATCCCTAAAATCGAGAATTTTGACCCAATTTTCCCCTTTTTTCCCTTTTTTACAAAGTATAGATTTATTTTTTTAAAGAATTATCACATAGTTCACATTCAAAAACACGCGCCACAATTAGTATGCGCGGGCGCATTCAATTCTCATGCCTCTTATTGAATGCGTGAACGTTTTAGAACTGTGATTGGTTATTTTAGTAAGGAGTAATTATGTTTGATGGACAACGTGTGTCTGGAAATATTGCGGAAAATATGTCTATATAAGAACAAAGAAGAAGACTCGTGAAAAATATTAGAGGTTAAATCACAATGTAGGAACGAG
>NC_046664.1:139235463-139235840 GCF_010883055.1 Belonocnema kinseyi | reverse complement strand
AATGTATTTTCACTCCCCTTACACTTTTAAAAAATCCCCTTTTTTCCAAAAAAATCCCCTTTTTTCCCTAAATTTGAACGGCTGAACCAGTTGCATCCCTGTAGTCGCTATTCGGGCCATTCCCTTGACCTTAACCTTGAACCAGGGATCCAGAAAGCCTGTGTTAGGGAGGCTCTTTCAAACTTCTACCATACTACAATCATACATGCCAAGAGAGCCCCTTGATAGGGTGTTGCAGCCCCTATGGGATGATAAATTGTATTACTCCGAACTATTTTTTCAGGTAACTTAGAGGAGTGTTTTTAGCGCCCAAAATAAAGTTTTCATCTATAATAGAAGGGACCGTTAATAAATTACGTTACCACTTTAGGGGGGGG
>NC_046664.1:139230270-139235421 GCF_010883055.1 Belonocnema kinseyi | reverse complement strand
TACAGTGTGCATTTAACGTTACCAAACATTATCTTGACGTCACGAGGCAAGATAGCGTTTTATTAGCACGTTCCCCGATAAGAAATTTAAACGAATTTATTAAATTTTCCGACAGATGGCCCTATAACGATACGGTATTTTTATCTCCGTTTCTCGACTGTGTTAATATTTCGTTGTCCTCAGTGAGTGGATGATCAAAACCAGCCCCCTGCCTCGATCGTGTATGTGTATGTAGTAGTAGTTTTCTTACGATCCGGAGGGGAAATGTCTGTCATTTCAAAAAAGAAAAAAAAAGTCATGAAAATATGTATTTTAATATGAATAAAATTTAATTTTGAGATATGTTTTGAAAGCAATTCGAACTTTATATTTTTATGATTTATTTTGCCCATATTATAGGGAATCATTTCGTAAAAAGTCAATGACATGAATGATAAATGTGAAAATGGATTTGATATTATTTAATATAATGTATATATTTATTTAATTTGAACCAAACATCATATATACATTTATACAGTTCAATAATTTATTTGTTGCTTAATCTTGAAAGTCTTTTCTCGCTGCATTCAGCCCCTAATGATTTTATTTAAAAATTTAAATTTAAAGGAGCCTTTGAATGAATTATATTATTGCAAACCTCTTTTCTAAAATAAACAGACTATAAGCTATTAAAGTCTATAAACCAACGTACTGTACTTATGGCGCACAGTTGGAGGAAAAGCACTCTTTTCATTCAAAATTGTCCAGAGCCTTCAATTTTCTTGCGATTTTGAATTTTTCTGTTTTAAATTGAAGATCATTAAATTCTATAGATCTTGACTCTCCGAAATTTTGTCCCTCTATTTTTTTATTAATATTTTTCCAGTGAAAGTATGAACAAAGTCTTATTATTCCTTGAAAAATTTTTTTGTTGCTAGAAGTGCTTCCCATTAATGTAGGAATCACATTTAATAACAACAATAATTTAAAAGTTTATAATAACCACTGTGATAACACAGTAATACAAGAATCTGAATTTCAGTAGGAATAGGTGGTTGGCTTTCAGATGTAACCAAAAGGATCATTCGCTAGTTGAAAGTCAACTGATGATGATAACATGACTTTAAGTAACGCGCTCGGTTGAAAGTCAACTGCTTTATGTACGTAAAATGTACTTTATAGGTTAATTTAAGATATTTTTTAATGTAAATTAAATTAAATTTTTTTTAATGTGAGCATTGAATAAATTATTCATTCTGCCTAATAAATCAAGTTGTTTTATCCTCCAAGACAGAACGTCAATGTTCAATCCTTTTCCTTATATTTTTTATCACATGTGTACGTTTATTCGATTTATAATCAAAATCTGCTATGCATCTGAGCACATATATCAAAATAGGAAACGTTGACGAAACAACTACCATGAGCTCAGTGCTGATCGATACTATCCAGTGCTATCGACGCCATATTGTATGCTCTCAGCTACTCTCTTGGCTCCTCTTCTAAAATCGCCGAAATTCGCCCAAGTGTTTGCGCATCGCCAGATCGCATTTCGCGCACGCTTTTCTGCCAGCACAAATTGAATTTCAGAGCACGCATATGAAAATCATCCCAAACTCAACATACCTGTCAGCTGATTATCATATTACTCGTATATCATATATGAGACACTGAACTTAAGTTCCATTTCTGGTTGAAATTAAGTGACTTGCTTAATTTAATGAACAAATGAAATTCATCTACATTTAAAGTTCATCATCTTGTATTACTGTGAAGCAATTTTTGTGTCAAAATATTAGAATTTGAGATTTTTCCATTGATATATTCCTTCAATGGCCAGAACGACTTCAGGTATCCCTTAAAATAATAAATATTTAACAATATTTTATAAAATATAACAATTTAAATGTTTGTAAATAAATTAGATAAACAAATTTAAAGTGTTTGCCCTTTCGCATAGAACATTTTTTTGCACTGGAAATGTTTTAAGCTATTGGATGAATTAAATTCGTCAAATTAAATTTTTCTTTAATGGCCAAGTCGGTGGGTTATTGTCAAAAGATTTTGCATTGAGTGAATCTTAGCATGCAGTGTTATGATTCATTTTCAATCTATTAGGATTGAAAACCCGACTTTTTCCAAGTGAAACTGCCAACATTGAGACATTTTTTATGTAAATTGTTTATGAACATGAAAGTTGTTATATTCCACTAAATATGATCAAAGACACATTTTTTAGGAATATCCGTAGCCATTGACTAGCAGTTATTCGCCCAACAACTTAAAATATTTCCAATGTAAAAAAAAATTTATATGCGAAAGGACCAACATTTTGAATTTCTTCACCTAATGTATTTACAAAAGTTCAATTTATATTTGATCAAATATTCTTAAATATTTATTGTTTTAGGGAATACCTGAAGTCTTCCTGGCGCTTGAAGGAAATAATAATTGGAAAAATCTCAAATTATAATAATTTTCCACAAGAATTGCTTATAACAATAGTTATTATAAACTTTTAATTATTTTTATTATTAAATGTCATTCCTACATTAATGTGAAGCACTTTTAGCACCAAAGAATTTTACCAAAAATAAGACTTTGTTAATTTGTTTATCCAATTTGCTTGCAACAAATAAATGGTATGATAAACAAATTATTTGTATTTTATGAGTCTCTAAACCTCAATTTAAGACAATATAAAGTTTTCCTGATTAGTTATCAAAGTGTAAAAAATTGTTATGTACAGAATTTCAGTTTTTTCATGCTTTGAGTAGAAAAATTATTAATAAACAAATAGAGAAGACAAAAGTTCAGAGCGTCAAGCTGAACGAAAAAAGTGAATTTCCTCCTACTGTCCGTCGTGAGTACGGTACGTTTGTTTATAGAGTTTAATAGTTTATAGTCTGTTCATTTTAGAAATGAGGTTTGCAGTAATATAATTAACTATTTAATTCAAAATCTCCTTTAAATAAAAATTTTTTAATAAATTATTAGGGGTTGAATGCAGCGAGAAAAACGCTTTCAAGTTTGAGCAACAAATAAATGATTGCACTGTATAAATTTATATATGATATTTGGTTCAATTTAAACAAATATATACATTATATTAAATAATATTAAATCCACGTTCTCATTTATTAGTCTTTTCATTTACTTTTTATCAAATTATTCCCTGAATATACAATATACGTCATATATTTTTAAATAATTCTTCTGATCATGTATATGTTTTAAATATTTTTGTCATTGAGGTCTTTAATATTATTAATTTTTTCATTAGCTATATTCATAATTTTAACATAGAATCATTTTTTTCAACTTCAGCAAATAATAAAATCAATAATATGAGCAAAATCACAAAAGTATAGAGTTCGAACTGCTTTCAAAATGTATCTCAAAACTAAATTTTCTTCATATTAAACCACATATTTTCATGACTTTCTTTTTTTAAATAATTAGTAACAGTTAGACTTCTTTTTTCATCTATTTTTTTTTTGTTTATTTGCAAACAGCATCAAGTTTTTAATTATTGTTTCTTTTTCTTAATGCAATTCAATGAAAAAGACAGACCTACTTTTTGTGGCGCCATCTGTTGGATTATTTTAACCGACAATTCCCCTCTGGATCGCAAGAAAACAGAAAAGTGGGGGCGTTGCATGGGGCTGATCCAAACAAACAAGTCCATTCCGGCCGGTGAGAATCACTGTCTGATTTTCATTTTTCTGGATTCATTATAGAACTGCACGGTCATGCTGGCATATATTGTCAACTAAAATTGCCAGAAGTCCAAACTGCTAACGCAGAATAAACGTAAAATCCATACCTAGACTAATGTCGAACTTTAATTCCATTAATATGGTATGGATTTTTTCTCGGAAATAAACCTCAAAGAAAAAGGTAATTTTACCCTTCACTCTGATCGCGATCTCATTAAAAGCACATGTCGAAGGTCGTGATAATGAAAATTAAACTCTTTTTCCTATCTTGTATGATGTTTTTCTTGTCAAACATTTTTTTATTTTTCTATAGATATAAAACATGAAAAATATATAGAGGAGAATACTCGAATATGAGATATTCTCGTAATATGAGAAAGCGGGGTATCAGCTAAACTAAGAGTTACCACTCTGTTGGTTCTATCACTAACTTGTAGCCCTTGAAGAAAGAATAATTTCGTGGTATAGTCCGTTTTTCATTGGGCTTCTAAAGATTATAGGCGAACTTTTTGTGAAATCGATGGTGATCGAGTTCTATGAAGGGAATTCTTTAAACCCTCATTTATCATTCATTAAATATGTATTTAGCAGTAAATTTGTCTGGAGTGATTGGGATTGAATAACTAAGTAGGGAAATATCTATAGTGTTGAAGTTTTTCATTGTACAGGTCAGGCATAGTAAGTGCATAGTTACACAGTGTGGTTCTCATAAAATGAGATACCCGTGGTTTTTATAACACTGTGGCTGTGCGAGGGAAATTGGTTACAAAAGTGTTTGTGACTACTGTAAAAACTAAATATATCTAAATAGCAGTAAATTTATACTTCCGAAACATATAATGAAGTTTTTGATTAAAAATAATACTGTATTTTGCATTTTATTAGCTATTTCCTGGGATATCTCATATTATGAGAATAGTTTGACGAGTTTGGAAAAAGCACTTTTTTACATTATAAATATTTTCAGCATTAAAAAATTTTTTAATAAAATTCTTTATTTGAGCTTCTCATGACAAACTAAATTTCCTTTAAAATGACCTATATTACTTTTAAATTCAGTATATAGAATTCCGACAATCACGCCAAACAGAGTTGGTATCTCATATTTGGGTACTCTCCTCTATGTTACTTTTAAATAATTGAGAATGACAACTAGGTAAGGCCAATTTGCTTTTGGGGCATTATTCCTCAACTGCCCCAACTCAAAAAGTCATGTTTTTCGATTGTCTCTAAATTCTGGGAATATGTTTGCCTACCCAACAGTAGTTAATCTACAAACTTATAGACCAGGATTACCAACCCTCCCCAAGTAAGGGGGGATTGAATTTTCAACCCCAATGCCTGCAGTGGTAGTTTCAAACGCCTGTAACTTCCTTTCTGATTACGCGATTTAAAATTTTTATGAGGGTTTTGGAAAGTGCTTTTTACACGCTTTCATCCTATTTTATTA
>NC_046664.1:139223683-139230170 GCF_010883055.1 Belonocnema kinseyi | reverse complement strand
GTAACCACCTATCTCACGGTTGTGAGACGTGGTTATGGCTGAAATTTTACCGCGATTTCGCTGGAAGCGGGTGCAATTTTTCAAATTAGCACCCGCTCCTGGCGAAATCCTGCGGTTGTCCTTATGACAAATTTTTAATTATATATTTGAGTGAGTCAGCAGTTCCAGGAAAGCGGAGAATGTGATGACTGAAAGTGAGAGTTTGGTGTACAATTATTTTGTTGAAGTGGGAAAGTCCCTAAGAATTTTAGAATAAAGTTTCGAATTTTAATTTTTCAAATCCGTATCCACATTTAAATTTTAATTGCGTATCTTTTGCTCCAGATAAGAAAAGTTCTAGCTTTTTTCGTTTTTGAATTATTGTTAAAAAACTGTTTTTTATCTTATTTAAATTCAGAAACTTGTAATATTTTGAAGTAAAATTCATTAGAAGTATGCATTGTCATCTTCTGCGACCGATGACATTAGTGAAGGTTAAAAGTGCTAGAAAAAGAAGTTAATAATTTTTTTCCAAGGCGTTGCACAATGTGTGCACAAAGAACTTTGATCGTTTCGCGAGTCAAGCGGATTTGGAGTAAGCCCAAACTGGCAGTGAGAAAGTTGGTCAAAATATTTAAAGAAGTTTCCTGCAAAGTTTTAGTTGAATTAAAATAGTAGTTAACACATTTTTAATGTTTTAATTCTCAGAAGCGATCGAGTATCTCCGGTGGCGTCTACGTCCCGTCTAGCAAGTCGTTGTTACCCCAGAGTTAAGTCATCTCTGTCTTAGTGTACTTTAGGTATGTTCTGATATTACATGATATTTTCTTTTTTATAAGTTACTAGCAGACCTGGACACGCGTAGATGTTGCTCAGTTTAAAATACGTTGAATTTATATTATACTAAACTTGGCGCCATGTATTGGCTACTCACCCAACCTCGAAAACGTAAAATGTTGAAGTTTTGGTCAATAAACTAAATTACACCGCCACCTGTTAGAAACTTATGGAGTATATAAATAAAAACATTTAATTTGCAATGAAAAAATACTCAGGTAATTAAGTCGGATAAAAAGTACCCGATCCTTTAAGTTGGACCAAATTACACACAGTATACAAAATTTCATCAAGATCGGTTAAGTAGTTTCGGAGTAGTTTGTTTTAAAGTGATAACTACGCTTTAGTTCAAAAAGGTCTGGTTAAGTCAACCTGAATATTCACTTGAAACTATCTTTTTAGGGAAAGTTACAACCAGAGAGATAGTGAGAATAGGGACTTCCATAGGAAACACACAACTATCAGTATGGTGGCGCTTCTGCAGTTCATTTCGGGTAGCTGTGTCTAACTCATAGCACCTCACGTATAAGAATTTTCACGCACACAGAAGAAATTTGTGGAGCGACATGTCGATTCGGCCAAGGATTTAATTTCCACTAGCGCTGTGTGCGGCGTACGTGGCCTCCGGAGAGAATATCGACGTTTGGTGATGTGTTAACAATTTTCTTTTTATAAAACAGTGTAATCGCGTTTCAAGGGAAACTAGGTAAATCAAATCTCACAGTGTTAATACAATTACAGAAGAGAAAAGTGCGAACAGTGTACCTTGTGCTGGAAGAACAGGTACAGAGCATCTCAAGGAAAACATACAAAATGCTACAACAACTATACAGAATAAGGTCTTTTTACCTACACCTCGACTCGGATACTTTTGCTTTAGAGTTTAATATTTCCCCTTTTGATTATGGTTTTTTTTTGTACATAATGAATTTAACGGGGATTTAAATTTAAAGTTCGAGCGTACGTTAAATGCCTGTGTCCATTTTATCTCTAATTTACCTAAATACGAATACATAACTCCATACAAATTTAAGGCTGGTCTGTTTAATGTTGCCAAAGGAAAGAAATTTTTTAAGTGTAATTTGCTCTACACTCTATTTCAGAACAAAGCTCCTGAGTATCTATTTAACCTCTTCCAATTTGCATAAAGAGACCTTCCAGCACAGTATAAGCTTCGTAAAAGACAAAATCCTGAAGATTCCTTTTCGCAGAACGTGTCAGCTTCAACAATCATTTAAAGTAAGAGGTACCCGGTTATGGGATAAAATACCATATGATACTAGAAATGCATCTTCCCTGTATCATTTTAAAAATCTTTTTTTCAAATATTTATATAATACTCCTAGCCAAACTCTTCAAATTACTCACTGGTAAAATTTTCGTATTTAATTTTCCAACATTTCATCTTCAAATTTCCTTTTGATTATATAAACTTTTGTAAATTATTATTTCTTATGTACACCGTTCTTCCTTCCTCATTTCTACCATGGAATGCACAAGAGCTAATATTTAAACACATCATTGCTTGATGCTTTAATCTCATACCTAATTTGACACGAATTCTGAGGTCGACTCAATTTATATTTTATATTTAGTTTATATATTTCATTATAAGATTAATCAAGTCCTCTACCGATTAGTGCTTGCACAAATGTTTAATGGCCTTGTCTTATCCTGTTACTTAGAGGGCTATTGAGCCCTAGGGAGTTTTCTTTAATTAATACAAATACAAAATGAGCCGAAAAAGTTTACGCAATTCTGAAAGTTTGCAGGTTATTTTGTTATTTCCTTTCCAATCTTTTGATATTTTCTCCTCGAAATATATTTATTCTCTGCATAAATTACGTAAACCTTTTTTCTGAAATTTTTAACCACTTACCCTCCTTTGTTAGGGTTTAAAAGTTTTGATCTCCCCCGCCCCCATTTTACATAATTTCTGCCAAATAAATTTTGTGGGTGAATATAGCGGTTATCCTCAACTGAAATAGATTCATTTTTAACCAAGAACTTGCATTTTATAGCAAAAAATATCAATTTTCTACAAAATACACGAGTTTTATACAAATTAAATAAATTCTCAACTAAATAGTTCAATCTAAAAACAAAAAATGACCAAATAGTTGAAATACCTACCATATTGTAAAATTTTCAAACCAAAAAGATGAATCTTCAACCAAAAATATACATTTTTAACTAAGAAACAACAAATTTTCAATAAGCAGTTCAATTTCTATCTAAATACCTACAATTGTTATCATATAGTTTAATTATCGACCAAAAAGATTATTTATCTACCAAAAAGGCGAATGTTCCAAAAATTACATAAATTTGCAACCAAAAAGTTTAATTTTCTACCAAATTCTTAATATTTCAGTTAAAAAATTAGTTTTCAACTAAATAAAAATGAATTTTCAACAAGTTAGTTGAATTTACAACCTAAATACTTAGAGGAGAGTACTCTAATATGAGATATTCTCGTAATATGAGATTGCGAGGTATCAGCTAAACTAAGAGACCAACTCTGTTCGTTCGATCACTAACTTGTAGCCCTTGAAGAAAGAGTAATTTCGTGGCATAGTCCATTTTTCATTGGGCTTCTAAAGATTATAGGCGAGCTTTTTGTGAAATCGATGGTGGTCGAGTTCTTGGAAGGGAATTCTTTAAACCCTCATTTATCATTCATTAAATATGTGTTTAGCAGTAAAGTTTGTCTGGAGTGATGGGGATTGAATAACTAAGTAAGAACATATCGATAGTGTTGAAGTTTTTCATTGTACAAGTCAGTCATAGTTAAGTGCATAGTTGCACGGTGTGGTTCTCATAATATGAGATACCGGTGGTTTTTATAACACTACTACTGGAAAAACTAAATATATCTAAATAGTAGTAAATGTATACTTCGGAGACATAGAATAAAGTTTTTTATTAAAAATAATACTTTATTTTGCATTTTATTAGTTATTTCCTGGTGTATCTCATATTATGAGAATAGTTTGACGAGTTTGGAAAAAGCACTTTTTTACATTTTTTGTATTTTCTGCATAAAAACATGTGTTACTTAAGCTCCTTATGGCAAACTAAATTTCCTTTAAAATAACCTATACTACTTTTAAATTCAGCCCATAAAATTCCGACAATCACGCCAGAGTTTGTATCTCATATTTGGGTACTCTTCTCTAATATTTTTTAATAGTTAATGTGTAAAATAAAAAATTAAGAATTCGTATTTTTTATAGAAAAGTAATCTCTTTGTTGAAAATTTAAACGATTTTGATTTAAAATAAAATTGGTTGAAAATTCAACTATATGGTAACAAGTTTAGGCAGTATAGGTAAAAATTTAACTGCTTTCTGGAAGATATGTTATTTCGTAGTTAAAAATGTATATTTTTGAGTTAAAACTACTTAATTTTGGCTTAAAAATTGTAATATTTGATAGGAAATTCAACTATTTCGTCATTTTTGTCATATAAAATGGGGGCGGAAAAGGTAAAAACTTTTGAACCCTTACAAAAATTATCTTTGATTAGCTTGTTTGACTCCATTTGCGACAGTGTTGAATAATTTTTCATTTAAAAAAACCAAGAAGTTTTTATTTCTAATAAAAAGTTACAACTTTTCAGCAATAGCCGTTTTCGATTTTTAGAAATCTGATATTTTTTCAATGTGCCCCCTTTCAAATTAATACTTTTAAAATGGGTATTTTTAAATTGCGATTTAAACCAATTGAAAGTTGGCTCTCTGTACTTAAAATCCTGTAAAAGAAGAAATATCCTGGCAAGAAAAAGTGGCCGAAACTTAACGTTCCTAAAAACTCTATATAGTTCAGAATCTGAAGACAATGACAGAGACCTAAAATTAAAATTAAAATTATTTATGTATTGTCAGTAAATAATAATCATCTGTAAAACATCAATATTTTGCAGAGAAAATATAGGAAGTTTGGAAAGAAAATAACCACATAACCTGCAAGAAAATAACTACATAACCTGCAAATTGTGAAAATTCCGTAAACGTTCCAACTCTTTCTTACAAAACCCGCACTTTTTTCTTCTGCAATTGTATTAATACTGTGTGATTTGATTTATGTAGTCTCCTTTGAAACGCCATTACACTGTTTTATAGAAAGAAATTAAGAACACACCAATAGCCGATATTCTCTCTAGAGGCCACATACGTCGGACCCGACGCCTATCTCCTGATAAAAATTATATTCACTATACTGATAGGTGTGCTTCTTATGGAAGTGCCTACTTTCAGTTTCCCTCTGTTAGAACTCTTATATTTCATGCATTTAATTAATCAATTAATATTTAATCAAAATTTGTGTTGAATATAGCATTTCCACTTTAATTTTTTATTTATTTATCTTATTAAGTTTATGTATTATGTTGTCATTTTAATACTAGTAATCATTTAACACTAGTGATCCTGAATTATCACTGTCAATTTAATGTAATTTGGAATGAGTCCTGATTTTTTTTATTTCAATTAAAAATGATCTGTATCTGTCCGGTCTCTTACCGGACAGGCATCAGTCTATACGTGGAAAAATCGATCGCGCCGAAAAATTAAAACATCCAAATTTTGTTAAATACTATTACAGTTATGCTAAAACTTTGCAGAAAACTTCTTTGAATATCGCGGAACAATTTATTCACTTTTTGTTGAAAGAAGAAGATGCGGAATTCAATTTACAATGTGGATATGTATTTAAAAAATTAAAATTAAAAACTTCATTCTCAAGTACTCAGGGTCCTCCCCACTCCCGCAAAGTAATCTATGTCTCCATTTTGCACTTAGTGTCTGAATTTCATTACTGTCATGAAAGCTGAAAGTTTTTATTACTATTTTTAACGTTTATAGTGTTGGAAATCTAAGGTCAGAGAGGTAGATGGAACAGAACGAGTAGGAAGAGGATGCGCAAAAACTGCTGAAAAAATGAGATTTTCTTGTACAAAAGCACAAAAATTTTCGAATCTCGAAAATCCGAAATTTGGGCCTCAATTCCACGTCGATTGTTGTCATACAGATTTATGTAACGATGGACCATTTCCAGTTCTAGACGATTTTACAACGGGTAAGAATATATATTTTTTAACTCATTTAATTCCATATTTTACCGTTTACAATACTTGAAATTAGAAATAAAGATTGTTTTTTCCAGAATAGACAGGGTAAAGGGTGTTGCGACCAGTTAAAAAAATATCAAGAAGAAATGTATAGACCTCAGGCTTACGCCACTGTTGACACCTTTTGACACTTATTTAACGATGCTGCTATTTAAAAAAAAATAACAATAATGTAACTATTTTTTTACTTTGCATTTGAATATAATTTCAAACCTATTCGCATGATTGACTAAAATTACATGCGCTATATAAAAAATTGAAATTTAAAAATATTTTAAAGTTTTGAAGATTTCAAAACATTCTAGGGGATCTCTAAAAATGTCAGAAGATACAATCTTTTATCCAACCTGTTAATTGCTGCTTTCCTCAAAAATCCCCTGCTGCATTCGTGGCCATTCTCACTTTTCCTTCCATTTTCCCCGTTAGCTTTGTACAAGCTGCCTCAGTCGAAAACCATTATCCCAAATGCTGAAAGCTATTTACTACTCATTCTTCGCTGCACACTTTCCAAATCTCCCCCTTGGTGCCCCCCCTTCCTAA
>NC_046664.1:139208215-139223583 GCF_010883055.1 Belonocnema kinseyi | reverse complement strand
TCTTTCGGGCGTGAGATAGTGGCTTACAGAGCGTCGATGAAAAGGACAATCAGCTTAACAGAGTATTCCGGATACGCGTCGCAACTTCCTTATGTCTTTATAAAAAATATTTTAAAATAGTAGACAATATGAAGATCCAGTATATGCGCCACTTCTCAGCACTCCCAGTGCTGCATAGGGCCTTTAAATATAGGTCGCTCTTACATAAGTTGGACATTAAGATAGTATGTATTTTAGGTGCTCTAGGTGAGCAAGGTGTCTTCTGCAGTTATCATCGGAAACATCTTAAGTCAAAATGTGACGACGGTATGCTAAAGTGAAAATGACACCATCTTGACAAGCCTATATGAAACCAACTGTGACGGACTTTAATCCGTGTGATTTAAGGAAAGCAAACGTTAGCTCATACGACTTCGACTGATTTTGTACATTTCTGTGGAATGTACCGTGCAGCTTCTTGTGGAGGAGCTGTTCACGGAAGTTTTGTTCCTGTGATTTCCTAATCCGGACCTTCATGAGTGAGTACTCAAGATGGATAAGATTTGATGAATTTTTTTCATCCCAGATATTGAAATCAAGGCTGAGTGTTTCAATAACCTCCTCCACTGCTTTGTACAGAAACGCTTTTTTACACACTTTTCCGTGCTGCCTAACCATTTTAAGAAGAGGGAATCGTCTATTTGTGACCGTATCTCCTGAACGCAGAATAATCCTGTTGTACTTAAGGTTGTGCTTAAGTTGCATGCTTTTTACATTTGCTCTCTTTTCGTGTCCTGATATCAAGGGATCTGTGATCGTCTTTCGTCTATCGAAACACTTCAAATGAATAGGGTACTACCGAGACGACATGCATGTTTTTTGCAGATACTTTGTTTCTCACCGATAGTTCGGAAGGCTCATTCTGTCTGATTAGATGTTTGTGTCTGCTTCAGAGACTATCCTTTATAGATGCCACGTCCTGAAAGCGGCTTATTGCCACACCCAGGTATGTATAGGTCTCTCCAGCGCCATTGTGTCGGCGCTTCTTTTGACAAGCTCAGGGTCTTCTGGGATGTCATTAAGTTTTTCTAGGTTCAAGTAAACCTTAGCGCATTTTCTAAACCAAATTCCATTCAAATCCTCTGAGAGTATTATTCGACAATCCCTGGTGCTAGGTGAAGTTGCTTTTTATTTTTAGCATAGATATTAAGATCATCCATGTAAAATACATGAATGTCCTTATGATTTCAATTTCCAGGTTAGCAGCAGAAATATCATTCGGAATAGCGCAGTGCGAGAGGCAGTGGAAATAATATGAGGCAAAAGAGGAGTGGGCTCATGATGTTTCCCTGAAAGAAACCTCTCTGAAAGGTGACATTGTTAGTTTTCACATGATGTTTTCCATATGAGATAATGAATCTGGTTTTCCAAGCGACCAAGTTTTCCAAAAGATAGACGTTAAGTCTGCGGGAGGTCATCCATAGGTAGCTCCGGTAGGATGCTGTGTCTTGGCAGATACATCTATCGATAAGCGGGTTCTCCCGACATCCTGCTTCGCGATCCGATTCTCCGAAGAATACTATCATTTAGGATAGCTGTGAAGAACTTGTACATTGTGTCTTATACATTGTGAACTTATACATTGAGAACTTACACATTGTGTGATTGGTCTGTAATTCTTCGGATCAGCTAAGTTGCCCATCTTTGGCAGGACTGCTGTGCGTCTTTCTAGTGAAAGGGGTTCGTCCATTCTTGTAGAGCCTCGAATGCAAGGATAAGGTTGCATACTCTGATCGGTCGCCCGATATCACAGATTCTTCCTTTACGACATCTTACCCAGGTGCCATTCAGCTTTCGGCACGAATGTTACGCCAAATACTAGAGGCCTGACATCTTTCTCCAAAGCGTAAAAAATAACTATATTCGTAATCAAATTCTCGGCTCCGACCGACTACAACATCGCTTCCTTAAAAGGGAGCTGAAGCGACTGTATACAAAATATTCAGTTCGCGTAATTGTCCTTGTGATCAGCGCTCTCGGAGGGGCGAAACTTTCACTGGTTCGTAAACTTAAACCCGTACGCGCGTACCTAAAATATGCAAAGGATCTTTCGAGATGGATGTAGAAAGCTGTCATCTTTGGGTCGTATCGTATCCTCAAAACACGATGGTTCCGTCGTTCTGTCGTGATTTCATGGTTCCCTATGGCCACGCATCTCAAGGTTGCGAGACGTGGCTGATTTTTTTATTAGACTTTTCAGAATCCTTTGTCCAAAAATCGCGCTTTATTATCCGACGAAGTTTTTTTAGCAGTCTTCGAAATGGGCTCAGGACAGTTGGGAAATTGATATGGCAAAACCGCCGGTTTTAATTTATCAGCTGCTGGCGGTACCGTATAGTACCACGCGTTTCATCTCTTTGAAATTAGTTTAATCAGTTCAGTTTTAAATACTTAGTTAAATTATTAGTTATTTAAGTAATTAGTAAAATTAGTAAATTCGCTAATTTTCTTAAGTTACTGAACATTAATTTAATGTTAAATAAAAATATAGATTGTGGAAAGGACATGAAGTATTCATTTTATTTTTTTAATATTTCCTATTTAAAATTGCTTTTTATTTCTAACTTTTTTAAAAGCAGAATTCAATGTTAAAGGTTCAGAATTGATAATAAGGGTGACATTGTTTTTTGATTTTAGACAAATTTGGCTAATCAATTTTTACGTTCAATCATAATTTTTTCACTTCAATAAAAATTTAGATTTCTAGAATTTCAGAAGCTTTCACTTTGAACTATTCAATTTAGTTTTAAATTTCAAATTTTATTCATTTCGAATTAAAATTTATTAAAATTCAAAAGTTTTTACTTTTAAATTATTTAATTTTTAATGATTTTAATAATAAATAAGATTTTCATTCATGTGAGTTTTCAATGATCTATTTTCAAAAATTCTAATTGGGATATATTTCGTTTTTAACGTTTTGAAATTGTGCTCTTTTAACTTTTAATCTCAAATCATTTAGTTCGAGATTCTTGAATTCATGATAAAATCGTTCAACTTTAAAAGTTTTAAATTAGAATTGAGACTATTTCAATTTCTTCCTAAAGAAATTGTCCAAATTTAAGTATAATAGTATGAGGGTTTTGAATTTTGAAAGCTTTTGTGTATCAATTTTTTATATTTAAAAGTATCCAAACTTAAACTCCTTCATTCAAATATGACACAAATTCAGTTCCTTTTCCTTCCTTTCGAAATATTGACTTTTTTCAAAATTTTACATATCTCAAATATTTCGAATTGGAACTTTTTCAGTTCAAAATCGTTTTATACATTTTTCCAGAGAAAAAACTACCATAAAAAATGGTCGCCCCGCACCTTTAAATAGGTACACGCATTTGCCTTTAAATCCTTTACCCAGTGTATAATGTGTGTGTGTGTCGTCGCTCTAAGTCCTTGGTCCAAGATGGCTGATATGATATTGTACCCGGCAAAGAGCCGATTTCTGCCCTTCTGTTATCTGTTAATTTCAATCAAAAATGTTTTTCTTAATACAGAATAGGGGGTTTCATGCGCTTTCTATCAATTTAAATCATTTTCTGAAGAAATATTTGACTTTCTAAAATGAAGGTCAAAGCAAATATTTCTTAATAAACGCATTATAATATTGATTTTATTAAAAACCGCAACATATATTTTATGCATAGTAATGTTCAATATTAATAAAAAACTGAACAAAAGCACACACATGTGCCTGTAAGTCACCATCAATCATATGGTTAGTCCAAATAAATAGAGATCTATCAACGCGTTTTTTTTCATTCGAAACGAATCATAGGGATAAAGAATAATTTGTTTACTCATTTATTTGAATTTATACGCGTGGACTCATTGCGCGACATTCTCCATACATCGATATCTTTCTCTCTGAGTCATGTCTAATATTATCACTCCATATCTATATATCTCTATTCTAAAGTACAGACGGCGAATACAAATCTAGCGAATATGTGAAGAGCGAACGTAACTTCAGAGTTCGAGATTGCTGTCGGTCTATTTGTATTTTCACGACAGTATTAACTTTTGAAGAAATTTTTGAGTCAAAATTTACTTTGATATATTCTTCTTGTAGTCCAAAAAGACGGCGGAAGTTCGTTAAGCAGCCTTCTACCACCAATATTGATGGGTTTCGCCATAAAAAATAAAAATGGAAAAATTCAACGTTCTCGACAAACTACCCTAGGTACGACGAATTGCATTTAACCTTTTTTTAATAGGCATAACAGTTTTGGTTTTAAACGTGGAAAATGTTGAAGTATTCCGAAGTATGTGCAAAGACAACTTTCATATTTCCCATCCTTACAGGGGAAGTTTATTTTTTCAGCGGGGTCGTTGCCGACATATAGATTTCGACTTCTTTGAGCATACTAACATACTAAGATGTTATCGCGCTTTATCAAAGAGTGACGAAAAATCATCGGGATTTTCCCTATAAAGAACTGGAGGATCAAGGATCGCTTCAAATTGTTCCTCGACTATTATGCGTTTTTGGTCATAAGCTTCGCACAACGATTTCAGGTTATTTGGGCCTATCTTGTTTTACCGAAATTGTCATATTGCTATTATTCACGGTCAAGTTAGCAAGTTGGGTCGCGGTTTGTAGTTTTCTGACAACAGTCGCAATTTCGTAATAGTCGGATTCAATTTGGAAAAATGTTTGAAGACGAGGATTTTCCGGATTTAAATTGCTTGATTCGTCGTTGTATCTTTTATATTTTGTGAGTGATAATACCCTTCAAGCGCAATTGTGGGTTTATCGGATCGCATTTGAAATCTTGAGATACTTATTCAATTTTGCGATCGTTTTGCTTCCAATGTGAGAAGGAAATTTAGCGGAAAACAGCCATAACTTTATGAAAAAAATACAGATCGAAAATACAAGTATCAGCTGTAGAAATGAAAAAGTACTTATCTATTATCCCTTTTAAAATTCCTGTGCAGCTGCGGCCAACTAGGTGAGGGAACCTTTGTAGGAGCGATGGCAGATGCGAAGACCAAGAAGTAGCTTGAGATGCCCGATTTCCATTTGTTTTCAGTTTCGAGTCGCTTGAAAACAAACGTGGCACGTTACGCTTGTTGGATTCTGCTCGCCGGCGCAGTTTATTGAAAACAAAGAAAACACAGGGGATTTGCAAAAGAACGATTCCCTTCGGTAGGAATCAGTGGAATTAGACGGACATCCTGACTCGCTTGGTGGGAATCAGTGTAGTTAGGTTGAGAATTGCCCGGTAGGCGATCGCACGCGACGGAGATCCGCACGGAATGTGAACGCTTACTTCGCTTGATAAAGCGTGTGACGATGCAACGGAATATTTAAAGTCGGAGACGCCCATTTCGCAGTGGCTAGTGTTAGGACGCACTATACTCTATACCCTCGTGCAAAAATATGCCAAGGCACTAGCGAGATGGAAGCAGAAATCTTTGCCGGCCTGTCTTTGATTTTATGGTACCCTGTGACCACCAAACTGACGGTTATGAGACGTGACCATATGTGTGATTTACCGCGGTTCTACTAGGAGCCGGTGTCATTTTTAGTTGAAAGGTGCTCCCAGTGGGACCCTGCGGTGGGTTTTTTTAACCCTTTTGTTTAAATAATGTGTGTATATGTATATCTATGACCGCTACGGGCGGTCAAAAAGCAGTTTTTTCGCAATAAGAGAAAACGCGTTTATGACTTCTTCGTGTACAAAACTATTGCATATTTAAAAATTAACTTATAACATTTTTTTATTGATTGAAATCGCCAGCAAGATATCTTGAGTTTTCATTTACTCACAATTTTTTGTAAAATGCCCTTCTATTGAGGGGCGTTAAGGGAACTAATTTTTCAATTATACCCTTCTTTTTTGACAGTTTAATGGCTCGAATGTCCTGAAACTGTGGCCATTCGGTGTGTCATATTTCATTAATCTTTTTCATACATAACTTCCACAATGGAATTTCTCCTAATCTGTTACTCAATCTGAGCATAAATATAATCTGCAGACATGTGGATATGACCTTTATTTAAGTTTTTCATGTTAATCGATGTTGGTCTATCGTTTTCGTCATTCACAGCGACAACTAAGGTTGTATAGAGATACTAATTTTTATTTTGAGCAGTGCTGTGGTTAGTCCAAAGAGTAAAACGCTGAATGTCTCTTTTTCTATCAAAAACCTTTAAAAGTGAGCCTACGAAATGTTTACCTGACGGACCTGCAATAGCTTATATAAGCTAATATGTCATTGAAAACGACTAAGCGCCTTGTGAAAAACGCCACTTTATTTTCCAGCAGCATTTTTTTGCAGTTTAGAATCATCTTTATTAAACGCTTATCAGAGTATTAATCGGCCTCGGAATCACATTTGGATTAGGGCAAAATAAATCGGTATAAAATGTTTTCAATATAAATATCCCTTTATAAGGTTTATTGCTTCGATAAACTAAGGCGCCTGCCACTAGTGAACGGAAATTATCAATTACGAGACTCTTCACTAGTAACGTAATTTACTTTGAAACATAAAGTCAATTAAATTCCAGCTCAATCAATAAGGCAGTCACGACCAGAGGCCAGCATGTTGAGATAATAATACTACATTTTTATTTAAGTGAAAATGAAATGAGCAGATGAATCGTTAAACAAAAGAAATATTAATATATTTTCACCTTTGAATTCACCGCATAACGGAGTTACGAAATTTTACCGCAATTGACGAATTACATTTCCCTTTCGAAAGAGTGGAAACGACATGCGACCTGAAAGAAAAACTGTCGAACAAGCAAGAAAAAAAAGGAATTTTCGGTCTAACTGCCCCAATCTAACCATTTTACAAGCAGGTGCCCTACCGATAGAAATCTCTGAGTATTCTCTAGCGAAATAGCCTGGCCCATTTGGACTATAAGCAGAGTCGATTTGAAATAATTTAGTCTCGGAGATAGTCTGAGAGATTTGGGTTCTTTTGAAGGTCCTTTTAGTGGTCCTTTTAAGAGTGATGCGACGGTAATATAATGTTCCTTTTGTATTCGTCAAGTACCGGGCGGGCAGAGTTATTTACAGTAGTTGACCGTCGCTAATCCGACTTTCCCTTTTTAAATTTCTCTTCAAATTATTAACACTTTTTTTTAATTGATGAATTTTCTCATTATACTTATTTATAATTATAACTTATATGCTATTATACCATTTTCTAGTTGAATTCGAAAATGTTGTCTTTTTTGGCGTATCTCATTCCATTTACGAGAAACGTCGTATTCCAATTTTAAGCATTTAACAAATAAGTTAGATATTTGAAATCATCGAAACCCGTAGATTCCGAATTATTATGTTTCAGGCTGTTAACTATGAAATTAAAAAAAATCTACTTCTAAATTTTAATCCTAAAGCTTAAGTGTCGGCTACTCTATTGACATAGCCCCTCTGCTGGTTATTTATGATCGAATTCTTATTTCAATTTCAGCCTCTCTGCTTTTTATTTATGATCGTACTTCTATTTCAATTTCGGAAAAGAGATTTTAAAGTCTTTAAAACATTTAAAAGAACTACCTGGACCTTTTAATATATCTACCTGAGTGCCTCTGACCCTAGAGAATCTTTAAAATATACTCAGAGATTTCTTTCGGTAGGGTGGTTGATCCAAATATCTCTAATCATAAAAAAAAATCTCTCGACCACTTGCGAAGCTTTGCTTTTCGTGAGCTATCTCAATTTCAGCACACTAATTGAATTGAAAAACCACGTGTCGGATAAAAAAGAGCTTATAGAACGCCATCTCCCTTATTTACTTAAGGTGCAGTTTTCGGATATTTATACATATTTACACACTTGCACTACTGGAATAAAAGAAGGAAGACAAAGGAAACCCGTCATATCACCGGAGCTCGTTACTTTTAGTTAATCTCATGAAAAATAGAGAAACAAAGCGCACAGAGAGCACATAGTGAGGCGAATCACTTTGGCGATATTTCAAACCCGAGAATCTGTCGTACGAATTACTATAGCATTAACGCCCAAATGATTTGCCGAAATCAAATTAACCTACTTTCAATTTCAGCACATAATGTGCTTTAGAGAAATTCATTATTGTTAAAGCTCGGTGCAATAAATCGTAGTCTTAATTTCAACCTCGATACAATGTAAACCTTATTAAAGTAAATTTCAAGACCGGACTTCTCCTGTGTCTTTTACTTCGAGAGTAAATAGCGAAAGTGACAGGCCGCCACGCAACATCGAACCTCCCGGAAGGTATGTCCAGTCCTTTCCGACTCAGCTGACGAATAACAGCGCAGCATTTTCGTGCCAACCACCGACGCTTCGAAACGAGAACGCAGGAAATCCAATTCCACTATGCCTACCGGAAGTCACACGCTAGTCCTAGTGACAGAATAGAAATAAAGGATTATTTAAATACCGATTTTTCAACACTTTAGGCAAGAGCAATATGGTAACGTTTCCTCTCGATACCTAAACCAACTCTGAGAGGGTGCTTTTCCATTTTGGCAAATTGCCGATATGTCAGAATATTTTGACATCGGCAGGGGTACCTTGTGAATCGGCCTTCAAATCCATGTGTTAGAAAAGGGCCAAGTCATACAGTGTTGTTTCTCTCCCTTTAAGAGTAGCCGGTTTAGAGTTGTTGGTCCAGAAGAGGACACAATCATTTGAAGGACTTTCTTTCTCTCTTTTTCTTATCGTGGGTGACTGACCGAATCATGTAGTCTGGGCTTTCGGGCTGCGCCTGGTCAGTCGTGTTTCCGCTAGGTTGGAAAGAGACATCGTAACCCGTTGTGTTCCCTTTTCTCACTATCTGGTCATGGGTGACGGACAATGACATAGCCACGTTCCGGAGGTTTTATCTCACCAACCCTGGGTTTGTAGCCTTCCAGGGTATATGTATCGTTGAGTTTGACAGCTGACTCTGTCGTTTATTTTGACATACGTAACCCCCCCCCCCCCCCCCCCCAAAAAAAAAGAATACAACGAAGTAAATAGTTCAGATATAAATTAACGAAAATAAGAGTGCTCCCTGCGGAAAGGCACTCTCGCTCTTCAATCCCACAATTTAATCTTTGGAAGGATTTGTTCACCTACTTCTTGAAACCCGGAGCCGGTAAGAGTTGTTCAAGTGGCAGGTGAAAAACAAGTCATCACACGCTTTAGATGCTTGGAAGTACTCTATCTGGCATATTAATTTCTGGGGAATAGTTGACATATATACATAATTTTTATGTAAAATTTCGCTATAACGCTTTTTTTAACAGGGAGAATTTAAATGCTTGTTGTTAATATATGCAACTATTGCTTCAATTGTTAAAGTTTGAGGTAAATATCGAGTGCGTGGAGCATTTTCTCTTCTGTAGTGACTCAAGCACGGGTCATAAGATTTAATATGCTGATTCACAAATTTTTTTTCGTAATGCGTATTTCAACCGCCCCGATTTTCTTTCACTGCTGCAAGCAATGGTTCATTATGAACTGCTTTAATTAACGATGTAATAATAGAATTATTCTTATAACCTAGCCTATTTGAAAAATATTCAAATTTGCTTTTTCTCATTCTCTTTCAGAAAAAATATTCCTTTTTAATCGACTTTTTAAAAATTTTCTTATGGCCCTGAATTAATTCGTCTTCTTCTAACACTAACCTATTTGATTGAACTTTCTAACCATTTTCTTTGTGTCGTACAATTTAAAGACCAAAAATCTGTCCTGATATAAATTCTGTTCATCTTCTGAGAAAAGAGTACAATATTTTTTGAATTTTTCAGAGCATTGCGCTCTCATAGAATGATCTTTCTTGCTTTCAAGTATTTTTTCTTTCATGGAACATTTTTGTCCTTTTTGGAAGGTATTCTCTTTCTTTGATTGCATTGACTTCTATTTGACAAATCTTAGCTGTATTACTTCCTATAATTTTCTGTAGGGTTTCAAATACTACAGAACTGTGGAAAGTTATTAAAAAATATAATTAATTTGCATTCATTAATTCAAGTTCATTGATTCCACTTAATTTTCTGCGGTTGTTAGATTTAGATTATGTTCCCGTTTTGGCTCGCTGTTTAAGTCGCTTTCTATACCGAAATCTTTAACCAAAGTATTTTGTACGAGTTGCCTTAGATTGGTAACTCTTAGAACTGCGAAAAACAATTTTAAAATGTATTAATTAAAAAATCACACCGCACTATAAAAAAAGCTGCTGGAAAAAACCATCCTATTCTAAACACTGACCATTGTTTCTTTAATTCTAATTCATTTTTTTCAGTTACCAGAGTTAAGGGACTTTTCCCAATAGAAAATAATATTTGCTTTTCTCCGTCCATCTTTTACTTTATCCTTGCTCTATTTTTCAGAGAAAAATTATGAAAAAATATGCAAAGCAGAACATAGAAAATTATGATTGATAAGATATTCCTCTTTATGTTGTTTTTAAACTAATATTTATTATAAAATCTATGTGCATCCGCACCTTATCTTACATTATTTGTTATTGTCATGTTTATTTTAATAAGTACTTTTGTTAAAAAAAGAGGAAGATTTAAAAAGCATCAACACTCTTCAAATGCGCTTACATTGCTTTATATGAAGATACCGCTACACTAGCCAACCTTTTGTTTAAATTGCCTAACCAAGTAAACGACAAGTGTGCACTTATTTTATTTTCACATCTCATTACAATTGCAAAATGCACTTATTTGGTTTTCAGTCCTAAAATATCTTCATAAAAAACATTATTATGCGAAACATTACTATGTATAAGTTTTAATCATGGTTAATTACATCTGATAATATGCTAAACTCAACTTCGAAAAAATGGCACCTACTGCTTTTTGACCGCTCACAGTCGATATACATTTAATTTAAAAGAAGGGTTTAACAACCACCCAAAGGTCCCACTGTGAGCAGCTGTCATTTAGAACTGAGACCGGCTCCTAGCAGATCCTCGTTAAATCATACCTACAGGCCGCGAAATCTCGCAAGTACCTTGGCATATTTTTGGTACTTGATTTGCAGCATGTGCATGACCCGCGCATTTGCCAATCACCTCATGTTTCCTGATCATTTATAGGAGAGAATCTCTGCCATTTCCATGAAAGCAAGCTGTACTTAAAACAGTTAGGTTATGAAGTCTTCAGAAATTCAGAAGGCCGCACCCGCCTTGGTGGCGTGAAACTTATAATCGCGAAATGGACGAATTAATATGCGAGTCCTTATGCTTACGTCTGCCGATATCAAAGGTCGTAAGCTCCTTTTTCGTCCAATGAACCAGTGCCAACGAGTAGAGTAGAACTGGGACGTCAAGCATGTTAGTCGCAGGTACCTTGTTCCCAGTGAATTCGCGGTAAAAATTTCAGTGATAACCACGTCTCACAACCATGGTATAGGTGGTTACAGTCTGTTACAGAATCAATACGACGATCCCCCAAAAGTCTCGTAAACCACGAGGACACGAAGGGACCTAAGGATGACCATCTTCTTCATTTTCCTTGCAAGTGTTTTAACATATTGTTGACACGCAGGGATGCTTTTCAAGCTATTAACCAGTGAAAGCTTCGCACATCCAAGAGCGCCGATAATAAGGACGATTAGTTTAATAGAATATTCTGCGTACAAACGTCGTTACTCCCTTATAAGGTTCTATACCTCACTTTCTTGTTATTCTCCTTGGATATGATGTTTTTGTGAGCTGGTGCCGCAAATTTGATAACGAACATGGTTCGTTTCTCGAAGTCAAGGAGGACTGTGTCAGTCCTCGAGTGTGCAACAGAAACAATTGTCGAGAATATAAATGTCCAGTATATGCGGCACTTCTTATTCTCGACAATATACTCTATTTCCCTAGGAGCATTTAGAGGAGCGATATTAAGGTTAATGCCGTAATAGTGACAGAGATTGTACTAAAGTACTCTTAGTGCCGCATTTTGTTTTTGGATGTAGGTCGTTCCAGCATGAGTATGACAACTAGATAGTATATGTGATAGATGCTCCGGGTGTGCATGACACGCCCTGAAGCCATCATCGGCAATGTCTTGGCTCAAGATGTGGCGCCGGTATGTTAAGGTGGAATTGACACCGTCTTGACATGCCAAAATGAAACCCTCCATGTCAGACTTCAATCCCGGTGATTTAAGGAAAGCAAAAGTTAGCTCACACGACATTAAATGGTCCTCCATATTTCTGTGGAAGATGACGTGCATCCTCTTATCGAGGAGCTGTTCATGGAAGTTTTTCTCTTGTGCTTTCTTAATCCGGGCTTTCAGGAGTGAGTACTCGAGATAGATAGAATTTGATGCATTTTGCTCACTCCTAATACTGAAGTTAAGTCCGAGTGTTTCAGCAGACTCCTCCGCTGCTTTGTACAGAAACACTCCATTGCCCACTTTTTCGTGCTTCCTGACCATTTTAAGAAGAGGGTATCTTCCATTTGCCATTCTATGTGCTATACGCCGAATAATCCCGTCGTAAAGACATTTCAGATTCAATATTCCGCGACCACATTGACGACGTGGGATGTAGAGTCGCGGAACAGAAGACTTAAGATGCATGCTTTTGTTCATGCGCATAACCTTTCATGTTCTGATATCAGGGGATCTGAGTGGGTTCTTCGTTCATGGAACCACTCTAAGTGAATACAGTACTATCGGGAAGGCAAACATGGTCGTTGCAAATACTTTGTTCTTCGACGACAGTTCGGTAGACCAAATCTGTCGGATGAGACGTTTGTATTTGCTTCCGAGAGTTTATGTAGTTGCTTTTTGTTTTTAGCATAGTTCTTAAGATTATCCATTTAAAATACGTGAGTGACCTTGTACTTTGGATTTGCAGGTTTGCCGCAAAAGTACCCCTCAGAACGGCGAAGTGCTAGAAATAGTGGCAATAATGTGAGGCAAAAGAGGAGTGGACTCATGGTGTCGCCCTGAAAGACACCTCTCTGAAAGGTCAACTTGTCAGTTTTCACACGATTTTTTCCAGATGAGATAGTAAATCTGGATTTCCAAAGCGGCATCAATCTGCCTATGTACCTCACGATGTGGGTATGGATATTTAAGATTTCCAAAAGACAGATGATATGTCAATGGGAGGTCGAATTGCAAGTTTTCCGGTAATCAATTCAGGCCATCGATAGTTCACGCTAGTAGGATGCAGTATCTTTGCAGATACATCTATCGATGAGCAGGTTCTCCTGATATCCTGCTACGTCTTTCTTTGAGCCGCGTGAGGTGAAAATACGGGCCAGATGCTGATGGGTTGAAGGAAACTTCTTTCACCAGAAGGTCTTGATACCATCTGGTCCCGAAACTTCTCTCCAAAATGCTTCGCCCTCCTCAGGTTTGGGTTTGTCTTCAACAGTAACTGGAGGGTCTTGGAAGAGTCTAGATGCATCAGAGAGAAAATGTTGGTTTTCTGTGGCCCAACACTTTCTCAGCTCTAGACTTCTCTAGCGTCAGATAGTATCCGTATTCTCTCAACAATATGCTGTCAGATGGTCAGCAGCTTCGACTTGTTAAATGTGTGATATCAGATCCGGAGTTCGTGTGCGAACTTTCGAACTTTGGCGGTAAAATTCCTGTCAGATGTTACGTAGTCAATCACATACTCAATACGGGACGCGTACTGTCTTGTTCAGCCTATCTTTGTGGCGAGTTAATGCATTTGTATTTTGGTCTTAAGATTAACCGTTTGTTTTAAGGTTCGCATCAGGCAAAGCTCTCGCTGCATTATTCACACATCAATAAATAGTCCAAAGGTCGGATTCTGCGTAAAAATCTCCACGAAACTCGTCATCCATTTTAAACACATCTTTAGGCTTAAATGGAATGGGCGTTTTCGACTTTCAATATGAGGTAAATATGCGGGCCAGATGTTGGTGTATAGAAGGATGATATTATCAGTATATTTTTGCAACCTTTTGACAAAAACAGGATGAACGCTAAAGAAACGCGATGGGTCAGCAAGAAGCGGTTCAATCTCTGTATTCCATCTCTCCCTCTTCTGTGCTCTCCTCCTTGCGTCAGGTAACAGCCGTATTTTTTTAACAATCCAATCATTAAATTGTTATCGGAATTCTAATTATCTTTAATTAATCGGCGCTCCTGGAGGTGCCAAGATTTCACTGGTTAATATCCTGAAAAGCATCCCTGCGTGTCGACAATATGCTAAAACACTTGCGGAAAAAATGCAGAAGGCTGTCGTGCTTGGGTCACTCCGTGTCCTTAGAGTGCAAGAGACTTTTTCTGGAGCGTCGTATTTATTCAATCACAGACTGTGATCACTTATTAGACCGTAAGCCCATAAATTAATTGGCAACGTGATACGGATAAGGCCAATTTTCACCTGAGATGTTCGTCTTATGAATGTAATGGAAGCTTCTAATGTGTCCCTTAAGGGTTTACATTTTTCTTGCACCTTCCGCCCTATTCCCTTACACACCCCCACATATTTACTTGGTGGTGGGACGGGGGCTTGCATCTTAAGGTGGACTCCGAACCACCAAGAGCCTTGCTAGGCTAGTGTCCTTTAGCTCCCACGACCATCCCCCACTCATGTTCGTCTTATGATGAGGAACGTAAAAGAGTGCCTTACAAGTCGGAGTGGATGATTTTAGCGGCGGGAACCTGGCAAATGTGTCAATTTTGACACTTAACTAACGTCACTCGGATAAGGTTAAAAATTGGTGTACGCTTAGGGGATGACATTACACCTGCGCATTGTCAAGCACTTACCTGGATGTAAAAGTGTTGTCAGGTGGCTTCAAAGTCGATGGAAATTCAGGTAAAATTTCTTGACACTGATTTTACAGGAAAAAGTTTCAAACAAAAGTAGTTCCACTCCCAGACATGAATATTTTCATTATATTATTTTTGATAAAATTGATACATTTGTAGTAAACGTCGATTAAAGAAATACCATAACAGTAAGAAGCCTTTTTTTCCTTACAAGTCATGATTCTGCTTCTGTCGTAGTTACTGATGTCAGTAAAAATAAAAATACTATTCATCATGATTAAATTATAAATTTTATTGATACTAGATAGGTCAGTCCTGTTGAAGTATGTGATCCTATATACGATAGATGGTTGCAAAATAAAAGTACTGTTAATATTAGGTTGCCAGTACATTTGCCTAATCAGAAAAGTGTAACTATTAATCAGGCAGCATTTTTACTTCCACAAGGAAAGACTGCGCGTAGAATTTTCGGTATACCAGTTCCTTTATTGTATGCTTCTGTCCCCCATTATAAAAATTGAATCTAAAGATGCTACCAGGTGTATACATATGAAACCGGTATTGCCATCTAGCGGCCAGTAGGCACACTTGTAGGCACTGTCGGAACTTACCATTTGTGCTAATTGGCGTA
>NC_046664.1:139206259-139208115 GCF_010883055.1 Belonocnema kinseyi | reverse complement strand
ACAGGCGTCATTTGAAGGATCAAGCTCGACGAAAATGGTTCACATCAGTGAATACTAATGCCATCTCTTAGAATTTTCAGGTACTTATCAGACTGCCTAGTAGTTCGAACCTTACGTAACTTCATGAATTTTGATTCACTATTTGGTGAAAAAATTATAATTCTAGGTGGAGATTTTAGGCAATTTCTGCCTGTTAAAACTCATGTAACTCGCAGCGAATTAGTCAACGTATGGATTATATTCAGTTGACTTTTGAAACTTTTGTGTATTTTCACTAACAGAAAACATGCGTACTTTACTACAAGAAGTAGAATTCGCAAAGTATTTATTATATGTTGTAGATGATAGCTTATATGACGATGAAAATTCTTTACTAGCTTCAGAAAAATGCGTAGATACCAGAACCGATTATATATTAAAGAAAATGTTTAGTAAACCTATTAAGGATCGCAGTCTTGGAGATCTGGCAAAGACAGCTATATTATCAGCACGAAATGTTGAAGTGTAAGAAATAAATTACAGAGCCGTGGAACTATTGGAAAAATCACATCACGAAATTTATAATTTCATCATGATGAATAGTATGTTTATTGTTACTGGCATCAGCAACTACGACGGAAGCCGAATCATGTCCTTTGTTTGGGTGTGTGTGTAAACTACTTTATCATCACAAATTATAAAATAATAAAATACATCATTTAAATGAACTAAATACGCCTAAATTCAATGTCTTACTAATCTTATTATTAATTCGACATGGTAGCATAGCTCGATATATTAAGCAATTTAAGTTCATTTGTATTCATTAGTGCAGTGGTTCACCTTTAGTAGACGATCTAGACAATTTCATTCCTGATTGACTTCACCCTTTAGTCATATCTACGATGCCGATTAACCAATTATTCTACCTAATTTGTTCTATACATTAACAGGCAAAGATGGTGAGCAGTATCTCCTTAAATTGACATTATCAATTCTTGGCCCAATGATTGTCTTTGGTATTCTGGCTAGTGGAGTCATTTTCTGTCTCCTAACCCGCAAGTCACGGAGGAAAAGATGTGCAACTTCGAGACGTAATAAATTGCTTATTGATTCGGATATAGGACCTTCCATCCTTCATTTTTCTTCACCATCTACGACATCTACAACTACTTACCCTCATGAGTTAAGAGCAACTGCCGCAGGTGATAGTACTCTCAAGGTAAATATTTATTTTTGTTTTTAATTTGAACTAGTTTTTTATTCAACTTTATTAAAAGTGTTATTTCAAATATGCTGCTTTGAAAAATCAGAACATCAAATTTCCTACAAAATGGTTTAACGGATTTTAATAACTTTAATATATGTATAGAGTATTCAGCCAGTTACAAAAAAAGAAGCAATTCCTTTCATTAGTAGGGGGTAAAATAATTATTATAATTGTGTAATAATTTTTTGTGATTCAATTTGTATTGGCACACCGCCATTTTTTCTTTAGAATATCCTAAGTAACAATGTATATTCTTTCGAAAATGCTTAAAAGATTACATCATAGTTTATGAAAATAACCTAGAATTTTTTACCACTAAAATATTTGTGATTCTGTGAGAAACGGAGGTTAAATCAGTTTTTTACTTATATCTAAATAAAATAAACCTTATTTGATTAATGGTAATTTCTTAATATAAAAATAAGCACTGTTTTCTACAGATTCTCGGAGTTAATGCTGGTTTCTATAATGTTACCTTTTATTCACTTATATTACTGTGTTGTGTGCACGTACAGTCTGTCAAGTTAAAGCGTGGGTAACTTTTTTGGTAAAATATTTTATTTAAACGCATGTTTCTACATGGAATTACATTTGTCAAGGTGTCGAG
>NC_046664.1:139199143-139206159 GCF_010883055.1 Belonocnema kinseyi | reverse complement strand
TGAAAGAGGGAGCTCTGCTTAATATTTTGACACCAAAATCATGTCGATACACCTTACCGACTGCGAGTAAAGCCACCCACGCTTTAACTTGACAGACTGTAACTTCCGAAGTATTAGTAAGGAGACCGAACTCCAATATGGTCGTAAACATTTTATTTTTCAAGTCTCGCCCTTTCATTTTGTGTTGTTTGGTAAAAAATATTTTCCTTTTTTCGTTGAGATTTTTAATTTCTTCTCTAATTTTTGTGTGTTCAGATATTATTTTAAAATAAAAATGAAACAGGATGTCTATTGTGTTGAAATTTAAATAAATCCGGTAATTGTCCTTGATTTTATTTTTGATTTGGGCAGTGCATTTCATTTCCTTGTAATTTATCAGTTTTTATTGTGCCTTTGAGATGGCTGTGCTACTTCTTCTTACTTAAAATTGAAATTCTTAAAAAATCTTCAAAAATGAAAAAATACATTTTTGAATTAAATTGTCATATTGAAGTCGAGAAAATTACGTATGTCGTAATCCACTATGCATTCTATGTATGCTTCTATCATAAGAGGGATCTAATATTTGTACCCGGGAGAAGGTGAGAATAGACCAGGAATTTCGTGGGCAAAATTTAGTACATATTGTTCAACAATTTACACGAATGAAGTTCTACTATTAATTCGTTTTTATAAAAATATTTTCGAAAATTAGAAGAAAAAACTACAAGTCTTTGTTTTAAAAAAGTTCCATCAAATTGATTTTCATGGTAGACTTCAAATACTTAGAAGGCATCGCCAAACCCGAATCAGACAGAAACCGGTATGTGCAAGCTCATTTCATTGAAAATTGGTTACACATGGGCCTAACTTTATTAGCAACATCTAGGTTGTATGATTGAAGCCAGAGAATCTTAACCAGCATCTGCTACCTCTAGCCGACGGGACTAGCGCACAATGGGGAGAAATGAGATGCCCGTGGACAATTTAACTTTTAGTCCTAACTTTTCGACCGATTTTTAGTTTTTTTTATTTGAAGCTTATGAATTTTCTAACAAAGTTGTTGAGGCATATTTTTTAAAAAGTCGTTTATTTTTTTTTATTTAACCATGAAAGTTCATTGAAAAAATCCCAAGATGCTATTTTGTAGGCATTTATCTAATTTATGCGAAAGTACACAGAATTAGTGGGGAAACTTGTCTTGAATGATGTCCAGCAGTATCGGATATTTAAAAAATTGTTTACAATTTTAATTTAAAAAAAAATCAATCAACAAAAGTTAGATTTTTAGTATAATTGATATATAGCTACTTTATATGTGACGTGCGCCGATGTCAGGTCGATTGGCCGGGAAGTAATGATCCGTTTGGATAGTAGCATCCCAATATAAGATGTAATTTTCGCTTTCTAAAACGGACATTGGAATGTATCTATTGAAAGACATCCTTTCCTTTAAGAGTCCTAGGTTTAGGGCAAGTTGTTGATGTATAATGCCCGCTACATCATTATGTCTGTGCGTGTATTCCCTCTATGTTATTTTCGAACTCGTTTTCTAATTATGCAATCCCTAATTCTCCTCGGGGTCAATGCACTGTTCTGCATTTATCTAGTCCGAACTCCTTGTGGATATCGTTGGAAAACTACTTTGTGACATCGATCACTTGCTGCAGTTTTTGGGCTGAACTAGGGTACAGCTTTATGTCATTCATGTACAAAAGATAGGTCACCTGATGACTTATTCTGAGCGTATTGATCTAGTTAACCTTGGTTGTCCATGATCAAAATACTTGTTTCTGTTCCCCCGAGCTTCATCGCATGACTTAGAAACACAATAATGCGTGGACAAATTTTGTAAAGTTTTAAAACTTCAATCAAATAGTCATGCGGCACGGAAGGAAACGCTTGCTTGTAATCGATGTATGCCATATGTAAGTTCATTTGATGCTTACGAGCTTGAGTCATGGCAACAGCCTCTACAGTGACTAGATCTTTACAGCCTCGCGAGCTTTTAGAACATTCTTTTTGTTCTTCGGTAAGAATGTCATTCTCTTCGCAATGAGAATATACGTTATCTGCAATTATATCTTTATGACAATTATAAATTGTTGGAAGACAGGCTATCGGTCGAAACTCAGATTCATTTTGAACGTCTGGTTGTTTTTGGTAACATAGACGTAGTACCCTGGAGCATAAAGCCTGGCATCAGATCTGGGCGTTCAATGATCTTCTGAAAACATCTTGCCAATGCAAGATGCACACTCGTCAGTTACTTGTACTAGAAGTTGTGCACCATGTCCAGACCTAGAGCTTTCTAATTACTTGCCCTTTTCAAAATCGCTAAAATACCTAAAGCTGTGATGTTTGTCAGTTGCATTTCAAGGCTATTGCTTATCCTTGCTTCTTATAGTTTGAACCACGCAGTCTCCAAATTGCATCTGTTCACTTTTTCCCAAACACTTGACCAGTAGTTAGTCATATATTCCAATTGATGGACTTCATTGTCTTGCTGATTATTTGGCTTTAGTCTCAGTTCATTATAGAACCTTCTTTCATCTGTCTAAAAGTTTCCATTTTGTTGCCTTCGTGCACTACTTTTCTTGTACCGACGCATTCTGACAGTAAGAACATCAAGTATCTATCGTTAAGAGTCTATAATCTCATCCAATATTACTGGTGTTAATGTCTCCATGTACTGAGGGTGGACGATTTTAGTAACATGGCTTATCAGCTTTCTGGTTCTATTTCCTTTTTTTATATTGAGTTAATCGAACCAATTTGCACCCTACTTTGCTGACATCCATATCCAACCTGATCTTCCATGGTGAATCTGGATCCCTAGCTGGGAAAAAAACTGGATTTGCGGGCCTAGTTTTCCGGCCCAACATTTTAAAAGTTGCCACAACTGCACAGTATACAACAGTTTGCACCTCTAACGCAGTTTGTGCTACGTTCAAACGTAGGTAAAACCTTGCATTTGAGATGTGCTATTAGTGCACGCAGATCATTTCTGAAGTTCATTTTGGGCAGAGAATGCCTTTCTGGTGGTTCTACATATCTGAAATCTGGATGTATTTCTAATGGATCCGGTACATGATGTTCATTATCCGTAGCACCCACGCCTTCAGCTTCCACCAAGTCTTCGTTTTCCACTTCTCCCAAGGCGGGTTCGTCAATGGAAAGTTGCTGTTCTACTTCCATTTTGATAGCTATTTCAACATTTCCCGCAAGTGTTTAAGTATATTGTTGACATGCAGGAATGCTTTTCAGGCTATTAACGAGTGAAAGCGTGGCACCTCCAAGAGAGCCGATGATAAGGGCGATTAGTTTAACAGAATATTCCGGGTACAATACTTGCAACTCCCTCTTTCTTTTCATTCTCCTTGGCTATGATGTTTTTGTCAGCTGGTGCCGAAAATTCGATAACGAACATGGTTCGCTTCTCGAAGTCAAGAAGAACCATGTCTGGTCTCGAGTGTGCAACAGAAACAATTGTCGAGAATATAAAGCTCCAGTATATGCGGCACTTCCCATTCTATACAATTGACTCGATTTCCTTAGGAACATTTAGAGGAGTGTTATTAAGGTTAATGCCGTAAGAGTGACAGAGATGGTAATAAAGCACTCTTAGTGCCGCATTGTGCCTTTGGATGTAGGTCGTTCCCGCATGAGTTGGACAACTAGATAGTATGTACGGGGTGTACATGGCACGTGACTCCTGACCATTTTAAGAAGAGGGTCTCTTCCAGTTGCGACTCTATGTGCTGTAACCAGAATAAGTCTGTTGTGAAGACATTCAAGACTCAATATTCCGCGACCACCTTGACGGCTTGAGACGTACAGTGGCGGAACAGAAAACTTAAGATGCATGATTTTTTTCATGTGCATAATCTTTCTTGTCCCGATATCAAGGGATCTGAGCTCGTTCTCCGTCCATGGAACTACTCCAAATGAATAGAGTACTACCGGGACGGCAAGCATATTCGTTGCAGATACTTTGTTCCTCGCCGACAGCTCGGAAGACCAAATCTGTCGTATGGGACGTTTGTGCCTGCTTCGGGGAGTATCCTTCACAGATGTCACATCCTGAATGCGGCTCTGTGGCACGCCCAGGTATGTATAAGTCTCTCTAGCAGAAAGGTGTCGTATAGCGCTTCTATCAACGAGGTCAGGAGCTTCAGGGATGCGATTAAGTTTTCCTCGCATGAAATAAACCTTGGCGCATTTATCTAACCCAAATTCCATTCCAATTCCCTTAGTATATCGTTCGAGAGTTCCTAGAGCTAGATTTAGTTGCTCTTTGTTTTTAGCATACATCTTAAAATCGTCCATGTAAAATACATGAGTGACCTTGTACTTTCGATCGGCAGGTTGGCCGCACAAGTACCCGGCGGAATGGCGGAGTGCTAGAGATAGTTGCAATAATGTAAGGAAAAAGAGGACTGGGCTCATGGTGTCGCTCTGAAAGACACCTCTCTGAAAGGTGACCTTGTTGGTTTTCACACGATTTCTTCCAGATAAGGTAGTAAATCTGGTTTTCCAAAGCGGCATCAATCTCTCTATGCACCTAACGATTTTCCAATGAACCTTTACGCTTTCCAAAAGACAGATGATAAGTCTATGGGAGTTTAATACATTTCTTACCACACAGGTTCAATTGCCCGAACAATCCTATCATATAGGATAGCTGTGAATATCTTATACAGTGTGTTTAGATAAGTGATGGGCCTGTAATTCTTCGGATCAGCTAAGTTGCCTATTTTCGGCAGGAGTATTGGGCGCCCTTCAACCAACCATACCGGAATCGGCTCTTCCGACTTTAAATATGTGTTGAAAATACGGGGTAAATGCTGATAGATTGAAGGAAACTTCTTCCACCAGAAGGTTTTGATACAATCTGGTCCCGATGCGGAATAGTTCTTCATTTCTCTTAATACTTTTTTCACCTCCTCGGTAGTGATGGGTGGGCATTCTTGATCAGGTGTTATGAGGGCATCACACAGCTCCATGAAGTTATTTATATTTTCTGAGTCTTCGTCCAGTCTATGCTGCACTAAGTAGCTTTTCTCCAAAATACTTCGACCTCCTCTGGCTTGGTGGTTGGTCGACAGTAACTGGAGGGTCTTAGAAGTATCGAGATGGGTCAGAGAGAAACTGTTGATTTTCTCTGACCCACCTCTCCCTCCGCTCTAGACTTCTCTTAGCGTCAGATAGTATCCGTATTCTCTCAACAATATGCTGTCTGATGGTCAGCAGCTTTGACTTGTTAAGTGTGTGATAACGGGTCCGGAGTTCGCGCGCGAACTTTCGAACCTTGGCGGTAAAATTTCTGCCAGATGTGATGTAGTCAATCACACACTGAATGCGGGACGCTTACTGTCTTGACCAGCCTATCTTTATGGATGCCTGCCCGCGGTTGGTCTTAGTGTCGCCTCTCTTTCTCTGTTTCCGGCTTGTTCTAGCTGTGGTAGAGAAGGCGTTCCGCTCACATATCCCCTTTTTTGGAGTAGTTCGGCATGATTTCGCAGCCGTTGCTGCGAAAAGTGCGTTAACTCCGGGTGTTTCTCGTACCAGAGAGCATGCATCCGTGCCATGTAAACCCGCTTAGGGGCCACACTCGCATCATAGCATTCTAGCAAATCGTGATTTAGTTGCTCCGTCCACCTAAAGGTCCCGAGATTCCGCCGATCCATCCCATTGAATCCATTTCCATATTTCACACCTCCGCTTGAGGTTTATTGCTTCGGGACCCCCCCGGGACAATTGTCCGCGACTGCCTATTTATTTTTGTAACCATATTCAGCAGAAAGCCTTCATACAGGGACCCTCTATCCGCAACCCGAGGAAGCGTTCGGTGGCTTTGTCATAGGCCCTTCGGTTTGATTCTAGAGGAATCAAAACCGAATATATATATATATATATATTGACAATTGACAATTGTGCAGGGGTGGTCCCGAAGGAATGAACCCCCTAGCGGAGGTGTGAATACCGTGCCGAAAGCTGAATGGCACCTGAGTGAGGTGTCTAGGACGGTGACTCTGGGATACCGGGCGACATCTCAGAGTACGCAGCCGTATCCTTGCATGCGGGGCTCTACAAGGATGGACGAACCCCTTTCCCTAGCTTCTCGTGGGAACAACAATGACAACACCAAACATAGTTGTAGTAAGTGTGGTTCAAAACAACAGAACGCGCAGGGCTCCCGACAATGGGTCGGCCAACAATGCCGACCACTCTAGAGCTGGTGGAGCCAATGACAATGGATTCAATGGGATGGATCGGCGGAATCTCGGGACCTTTAGGTGGACGGAGCGACTAAATCACGATTTGCTAGAGTGCTACGATGCGGGTGTGGCCCCTGAACGGGATTGCATGACACAGATGCATGCTCTCTGGTACGAGAAACACCCGGAGTTATCGCACTTTTCGCAGCAACGGCTGCGAAACCATGCCGAACTACTCCAAAAAAGGGGATATGTGAGCGGAACGCCAACGCTACCACAGCTAGAACAAGCCGGCAACAGAGAAAGAGAGCCGACACTAAGACCAACCGCGGGCAGGTATCCAATAGATGAAGAGCGATGCTTTACGACCTGGAGAAACATCAACACCAAGCGAGAGCTGTGGCCGATGCGAACCGCTGAACATCAGACAGGATATTGTTGAGAGAATACGGATACTATCTGACACTAAGAGAAGTCTAGAGCGGAGGGAGGGGTGGGTCAGAGAAAATCAACAGTTTCTCTCTGACCCATCTCGACTCTTCCAAGACCCTCCAATTACTGTCGAACACCCACCCAAACCAGAGGAGGTCGAAGTATTTTGGAGAGAAGTCTACGAAGTTCAGCATAGACTGGACAAAGATTCAGAAAATATAAATAGCTTCAAGGAGTTTTGTGTTGCCCTCATAACACCTGATAATGAATGCCCACCCATCTCTACTGAGGAGCTGAAAAAAGTATTAAGAGGGATGAAGAACTATTCCGCACCGGGACCAGATTGTATCAAAACCTTCTGGTGGAAGAAGTTTTCTTCAACCC
>NC_046664.1:139196068-139199043 GCF_010883055.1 Belonocnema kinseyi | reverse complement strand
AACTTGTCTGAACACACTTTATAAGATATTCACAGCTATCCTAAATGATAGGATTGTTCGGGCAATTGAACCTCTGTGGCAAGAAATGTATGAACAACGAGGATCAAAGAAAGGCGTAGCCGGATGTCAGGAGAACCTGCTCATCGATAGATGTATCTGCTAAGATGCAGCATTCTACCAGCGTGGCCTATCGATGGCCGGGATTATTGGAAAGCTTTTGATTCGACCTCCCATCGACTTATCATCTGTCTTTTGGAAATCTTAAAGGTTCATCCGCAAATAGTTGGGTGCATAGAGAGATTGATGCCGCTTTGGAAAACCAGATTTACTATCTCATCTGAAAAAAATCGTGTGACAACTAACAAGGTCACCTTTCAGAGAGGTGTCTTTTAGTGCGACACCATGAGCCCACTCATCTTTTGCCTAACATTATTGCCACTATCTCTAGCACTTCGCCATTACGACGGGTACTTGTGCGGCAAACCTGGAGATCGAAAGTACAAGGTCACTCATGTATTTTACATGGACAATCTTAAAATCTATGCTAAAAACACAGAGCAACTGCTTCTAGCTCTGGGGATTGTCGAACGATATACGAAGAAAATTGGAATGGAATTTGGGTTAGACAAATGGGCCAAGGTTTATTTGAAGCGAGGAAAACTTAATGGCATCCCTGAAGATCCTTAGCTCGTTGATAGAAGCGCCATGCGACACATTTGCGCTGGAGAGAGATATACATACCAGGGCGTGCCACAGAGCATACTAATGTCTCATCCGACAGATTTCGTCTTCCGAACTGTCGGCGAGGAACAAAGTATCTGCAACGAACATGCTTGTCGTCCCGGTGCTACTCTATTCATTTGGAGTAGTTGCATGGACGATGAACGAGCTCGGATCCCTTGATATCGGGACAAGAAAGGTTATGCACATGAACAAAAGCATGCATCTTAAATCTTCCGTTCCGCGACTGTATATCTCTTGTCGTCAAGGGGGTCGCGGAATATTGAGTCTTGAATTTCTTCACAACAGGATTATTCTGGGTAGAGCACACAGAGTTGCATATGTAAGAAACCCTCTTCTTAAAATGGTCAGGAATCACGAAGAAGTGGGCAAAGGAGCGTTTCTGTACAAAGCAGCGGAGGAGCCTGCTGAAACACTCGGATTTGACTTCAGTATTAGGGTTTAGCAAAATGCATGAAATCTTATCTATCTCGAGTACTCACTCCTGAAAGCCCAGATTAAGAAAGCACAAGAGAAAAACTTTCGTGAACAGCTCCTCGATAAGAGGATGCATGGTATCTTCGACAGAAATGTGGAGAATCAGTCAATGTCATGTGAGCTAACGTTTGCTTTCCTTAAATCGCCGGGATTGAAGTCTGGTATGGAGGGTTTCATTTTTGCATGCCAAGACGATGTCATTTCCACCTTAACATACAGTCGCCACATTTGGAGCCAAGACATTCCCGATGATAGCTGCAGGGCGTGCTATGCACACCCCGAGAATTTAGCTCACATACTATCTAGTTGTCCAACTCACGGTCGTGAGACGTGGTTGTGGCTGAAATTTTACCGCGATTTCGCTGAGAGCGGGTGCCGAACGCGCGCGTTGACTTTTTTTGAAAGTATTATATTTTATCATATTTTATGTATATCTTTACTATCAGATGTACTTAAACCATCATCAACTCAGGTTAATAACCTTTGAAAAAGGTACGCATGTGTACCGAAACGTAAGGAAGTTTAAAAGGAGTTTTTCTATTAAATAAATATCTGAGTTTTGAGGAACATGTTTTTTTGACTCATCATTTATTTTTGATTTACGATTGGACCGTAAGACATGAATAATTTTAAATCTACGATTTGAAATCAATAGATGTACTTAGTTTAAGTTTATCCTATATTTTTGTCCAAGAATATATGAATTTGTTGTTGTTGATTTTGCAATATACAATTTATACCACATACAATTGCCCATGATTAAATATATCTTTACAAAGATCTAACCCGATATTATCGAAAGTTTTTCCTTCACAATGCAATGTAATACTATGTATAAAGACAATGTCCCCTGCCTTATCGCCTGTTAAAATGCGACATTGTAGAAGATTATTTGCAAATTCCATGATTTTCAAACGTGTACCAATATAGAGATCTTCGTTAATAGAAATATTACGAATTAGCATAACAATACAATTATTTCTTAATCGTAATTCATGAGGAGGAATTGTCGGCGGATTCAATGTGTTCAAGTATTCTGGGAGTATTGCATAATTTATATCTCCATTATAACAATTTTTAACACTATCTACACTTGTATAAATTCGTTCTGTACTTTTGTCCAACAGCTCCACGACTCTGTACTTTATTTCTTCAACATCAACATTTCGTGCTGATAATATAGCTGTCTTTGCTAGATCTCCAAATCTTCGATCCTGAATAAGTTTACTAAACATTGTCTCTACTATATCATCGGTTCTAGTAGCTACACATTTTTCTGGGGCTATTAAGTAATTCTCATTGTCATTTAAAGTACCATCGCCACAGACAAGAAATACTTTTCGAATTCTGCTTCTTGTGGTAAAGTACTCATATTTTCTGCTAGTGAACACACAGAGAAATGTTTTCAAAGTGAACTGAATAAAATGGAAAAATTTACTAATTCGCTGCGAGTTTCATGAGTTTTCACAGAAATTAATTGCCTAAAATCTCCGCCAAGAATTATAATTTTTCCACCAAGTGGTGAATCAACATTCATGAAGTCACGTAATGCTCGATTTAGTAATTCCAAAGCATACCTTGGTGCCATTGGAACTTCGTCCCAAATAAAAACATCTACTTCTCGTAAGTATTGAGCATCTTTAGATTGAGTTTGTATACGGGAAACGAAATCTAAAAATAAAGCAACTGGATTACCTAAACTTTTATATACAGTCTTTCCTTGTGGAAGTAATTTTGCTGCAACACCTGTAGATTCC
>NC_046664.1:139175262-139195968 GCF_010883055.1 Belonocnema kinseyi | reverse complement strand
TTTTAACAAATGATATGTAGTTGCATAAATTTATGTCTTTCCTGAGCCACCAGGTCCATCAATATAAAAACATGATGTGAAAGGTCTTTCTTCGTTCGACAAAACAACATTAAGGATTGTGTCTACAATGTCTGTTTGTTTTACGTTTAATTTGTGGTACTGAGCCTGACCGAGTTGTTCCTCAGGATTGATTGGTTGACAGTATATTAAAATACAGGCAAATAAACCTTTTAATTATTGAGGCATCGTCCAAACTTCTCCTTCTGTCACAACAAGATCCCTTTGATTGTCATTAGTAATAGTCTCAGATGGAATAGTTTCATTGTAGTCTAACAGAGTACATCCGTGCAATAACGTTAAATTTTGTTTTTCGTTTTGCCAAATTGATAATCTTGATCCATTATGTTTTTTAAACACGTAGTGAAATGGAATTTCCGAATACATATATCGTTTAGCATCAGTATCACGTGCATTTAAATCAAAATAATTGATTAGGATAGTTTCTATTTCCAATGCGTTTCTTATAGCATGTTCACTTTCAGCATCGTCAATAGTGACACTTTGCTGATTAGGCAAATGTACTGGCAACCTAATAACAGCATGACTTTTATTTTGCAACGATCTACCTCATACACGATTACATGCTTCAACAGGACTCACGTATCGAGTATCTATGAAATTTTTTATTTCATCATGATGAATATCATTTTCACTGTTATTGGAAAAAGTAACTACGACGGAAGCAGCATCATGTCCTTTTTAGATATAGTTGCATAAATATTTGACTGACATTATGCTAGAAACTACTTCCACATTAATATGCGAGTTAAAGAACTTCAATAATCTAACATTGTAAGGTACTACAAATTGATTGTCAGTCGTGCCTCCATTTTGGCGATGATAAGTACCGGTATCTGTTCTACAATAAGTTGGGTATCCGTTTTCATCCACTCATGTTTCGTCTTGAAACTTTTTTCAAAAATGCTTATTACATTTACCTTTATCATCTTTACACCAATCTCCGCAGGTGCCGTTAATCATGTTTTTCATAACAATATTATGAATTTCATGATCTGTACCTGGATTTGGAATTTCTGATGAAATATATTCATCTTTTAATATCAAGAGTAGTTATTTTACTATTTTGTTTTAACGTTAATAACAATTGAACAGGATGAAATCCACGTTTTTGATACTCAGCAACATATAGGTATGTTTGTACTTCGCCGAAGAATTGTTGTTTTACTATAATGTTGATTAATTCATATTTCTTTGCATTAAAAACTCGTGATACAATGTCTGGTCCATCAGATGCTATGGGACAATGTAATTATCATTCACTTCAGCCTGGTTTGGAATAAATGTCATGGTTATAAACAATTCTGGCTTACCGAATTTTCTTACAATCGCCATTGCATCTTGATCATATTACGTGGAGATCCTGAGAATGATCCCTAATCAGTAACAGCACTAAGTGTTTTTTGATTCAATCTGAGGTAATTCATCCTATTCTTTTCGATTTTCACATAATTATCGACAACCCACTTGCGGTTACATGGCCTCAATATTCGCGCTTTTTGAGCCCTATTAAAGTTAAGTCTTAAATGAGGTATGCTTACATATTTCGTCGTCTTTCACCCTTATTAACTTAATTTGTCCGCTTTTGTCCGTCAACTTTAAGCATGGACAACTTTGTTAATTAATTATGCTGGAAAAGATCTGAAAATTTATTGGCGGGTATTTTCAAGTGTGCTCTTTCCGAATCTGACCCGAAGATTTCGAAAAAACCACCCTTTCCCACCCTTTTTTCAATTTAAAAAAACTTTCTCACTCAGTCTGTAAATAGCGAGATAAAAAAACAGAATTTTTGACGTATTTATATTTTCAAATATCGACAATCAACATTTTATTTGGCATGTTTGAATAATGGGTGATTCGTAAGGGTAGTTAAATCCCTAAAAATAAAAATTTCTAAAACTTCTTCCGATGGAATATCATTTTTTTTTCATCCTACATGATTTAGGCAAAAAAAGATTCGGGGACAAAATCATTCATTTCATGCATATGAACGTTCGTAACTTCAAGCACATTTATTAAGGACGATAAACTATGTAAGCACATCTCATATCACTTTTAATAAAAGAAAATAGATTAAGAAACTGCGATGCAGTTATTATTGGTTATTAGTTATTAGATCTGAGGTAAAAAATAAAAACAGCGCGTTAAAATGACAGACCAATAGAAATCATGGCCAAGTCATCCAATCTGGCAAACCTGCAAGACTTAGCCCTTTATGAAAAAGCCGACCTCTGTTTTTGTAAAGGCTCTTTCACATATTATCTAGCCGGCTTGGGCTGGCAGCCGGGATCAAATTATTATGTTTTTACTAACTAATTACTTGGGTTATTGACAATTTTGTAAAAATAAATATACAGGTAAACTTTCTAGATTAACCCTCTCTTCCTATGACCTATTTCAATTCTGAGGACCGTATAGTTAGCTCAATACCATGTACGAAGTCAAAATTCGAACGTACCTCTTTTTCTTACGCTTAGAGATATAAAGAGAGGTTCGTTCGATTTTCGACTTCGAAACAGGGTCGCAGCCACACTGCAGAAATTATATGTCGTTGGAAAAATAGCGAGGTTATGCGTCTGGGTAAATAGTTAATTATAAATGTAGTAAGATGTAGAAATGACATACTACAGTCCAAGTAAACGACCATGATGTTGATGTTGAGAAGATCCTTTATTCCATTATTAAAAACTTTGTCGACGTTTCGAGAGTCAATTGCTCTCCTCGTCAGGAAAAATCATCAATCCAATGTCATTCAAAATTATATAAGTCAATATATTTATGATAAAAAAGTCCAAATTCTTGATGATTAATTCATGTTTTTTTAAGATTCTCATCGAAAACAGTTCTGTAGTGCTGATGTTATCATTTTTTATAATAACATATTTGACATAAAAAAGATCGTAATAAATAATTAAAATTTCAAAAAAGGTTCAACAACATTTTTTAAATTTAAATTTTAAAAAGGAAACAGAACGTGCATTCTGCTTCATCTTAAAGGCTTAAGTTCATCTTAAGTTAGCCTTCATTAAGTCAAGTGACTGATGAGATTAGAATGTTGTAAGTTACTTCAACTAATTTAACCCTTATTCGGTACACTGGGACCACCTACACCCGCAGGCTATAATTCTTTGGTTTTAATTACCTAAACGTAAAAAAACCGGGTCTAGTGCGACATTTGGCTGAAGTTCGATCTTGCCCCTGTAGCTTCAGTGCAGCAGCGTTGTGCTCAAACGATCAGTCTACGACTTTCAGTCGTTTGAAATCGAGTGGGACCACGTGCACCCCAGTGTGCCGCATATGATTCAATTTCGAAATTTTGAGTGATTTTTCTTACGTTGTTTCTCGACTTCAGATTGAAGAATCAAGTACGTACAAAACATTTTCCTACTTTTTTATACGGTATGTTATGATTAATTAAATAATCAATTAGATGGCGTACAATTTGCGGTCTTGCCCTATGCGCGAGGAATTACTCGCAGAAGATGATGAGAACGATTCTGATGGCAATAAGCATGATTCTGACGACGAACAAAGCAATTATTCTGAAGAAGTTACAGAAGAAGAAGGAAGCGAAAGCGATGATATTGATATGGAGAATTCGAGTTTAAATCAACGCCTTCTGGAGTCTCGTGCTCGAGGACAATTTTGACAAACTGTGTCATTCCTGTACTGTCACTGGCAGGATACACAGATGGCCATGTAGAATTTTCTTTTGGATTCTTGATCAAGTTATGTTAAATACAAGAGTTTTGCAGCGAGTACAATATAATACACAAAATAGATGCGCCTTGTATTCCAGACTAAATGATCAAAAGATAAGAAAAGTTTGCGTCTGTTCTATTCGCGCTGTTTGCGACCAACACAGCTACATGATTTGCGAAGATTGTGCCGGTAATGCATAGTAAAATTTGAGGATACATTATTTGACATGCGTTTGACATTTTTTTACAACATTATTTCCATCAAAACATTGTAAAAGTTTTCTCTGAAGGATAAATTTTTTGTTACATTTTCGCTAGAACATGAAGTTCATTTTTTCTCAAAGTTCTTACCTTCATTTCTAAAAATAAATACCTTTTTTGAAACAGACTTCCAGGTTTCTTTTTCCCAAAGTGATACCGGGCACATTCTCATCGCGCGCGGTTCGCTTCGTTCGCAAGTTTGAGCGCGCCTAGGGCGCGCGACTGTTGGTTCTCGCGCTTCTCGCTCGATTATACATTTATCTCGCGCTTCGCGCTCGATTATGCATTTACCTCGCGCTACGCGCTCGTTCTTTATATTTTCGCACATTCTTGCGCAACCATTTTAAAATAAAAACTCAAAACATCCACCACTGTAATCTTGAGATTGTGAATTCTCTTTCGTTAAAAAAGCTTAGCTCGAGAGTTTGAGCGCACCTATGGCACGAGACTGAGGGCAATCGCACTCCGCGCTTAGTCTTTGCATTTCTTCCGCATTCGGGCACAGAACTTTTAAAATCAAAGGTGAACGGATTGACAACTGTAATTTTGTGATTTTGAACTCTCTTTTGTTAAATCTCTTTTGGCTTTAAGGAACACATTCTTATTATAATACATTTTCATGTAACTCTGCCAGGGATTGCTTATTAAAAAATTTCAAAATAAAAAGAAAATTGTATTTATCATTATTATTTTTGTATTTATTTCTTATTTTGCTTTAAGTTTTTTACGATTAAGTAAAAACTACTGCGCATCTGCATAGGGTCTAATACAGGAACCTACATAGGGTCCTATATAGGAGCCTATGTGCTCTTTCGTCTTTTCTGTGCTTTTTCCGATAAGTTATTTTTTAAATTTCTAATCTTACGTTTTACGATTAAAAGAAAACCTACTCATCCTATCGAAAAATAATTAATAATGAATTTATAGATCTTTTTATGCGAACAACTTTTGTCTGGTAATTTAAGTTCATACTTTTTTTCGTTTTTACAAACAAATATAATATTTTTATTTAGAATACTATTTTTTACGACTAAAGCAAAAACTAACTGCCCTATCAAAAATTATAGCTCTTTTTTGGATGAACAATTTTTGTCTCAATTTTTTCTCGTAGCTTATATCGAAAAGTGATTCATTCTTAATTTGTAGTTCTTTCCAGGGCGCGCAATTTCAGCTTTTTCATTTCGTTCGTATCTTGCATAGTTTCACCAAAAAATGGAATTTCTGGATTTTTCGTTATTTTTTCGTGCGATCAAATTTGAAGTGTTCAACTTCACGACCAAATTGAAAAAGTTGTTACCGTAGTCCTGTAGGGTTTTCAAAAAGCAGAGTTTTTCTTCTCTTGATTTTTTTTCATATCATGCGTTTTTGGCTTAAAATTTTTATTTTAGTTTTTTTTTATTTTGAAAATGCTCTAACTGTGATAAATTTCTTTTCATAGAAAAAAGTCATGGGGATAAATTGTTTGAGTTTCTGAACAAACGTACGTAGAATTTTTAAATCTTGAAAAAATGTTGTTTCAAACCTCTTTGGTGCGATCAAATTTGGAATTTTCAACTTTTCGACTAAATTAAAAAAGTTGTTATAATCTTGTAGTTAAGATTAAAAAATAATTTACCTAAGTTGCTGGAAAGATTTTGTGTTGGTTTTATTAAACAATTGTAATACTTTTAAATGAAGAGCGGATTTAAGAGTTTAAACAATTCCAGTAGAGAGGCTATTTATATCAGTGAAATTTCACTGATTCATATTTAGAGAGTAGACCATTGAGTCGTAAATCTATTCAAATTTATGAATTCTCAATTTTTTAAACTCTCCATTAAAAATTCTTCAATTTTGATGATTTAATATCAAATTTTCTTCTTTTTAGTACAGTTAGAATTGAAAACTTGACTTTTGATTTCCGAAATCATCAAAAGTCAACAATTGTAATTTATGAATCTTCAAATTTCAAGAAATTTCATTTGTACTTTATCGAAATTTAAATTGTCAATCTTTTAAATTAAAGAGTTTTTTTATTTTGAGAATTTAGAATTACCAATTAGGTAAGTTTTTAATTTTACAATTAAAAATTCTATAATTTTCACAATTTTTATTTTAAATTTCTCAAGTTTGGAATTCTTAGAATTGATAACTTTGACTCATCTTTAAAATCATTCAAATATAAGGATTTCAGTTTAAATATCGTCAAGATCAAGCAGTTGTCGATTGTAACTCTTGCACACTACATGTCGTTCGATTGTCATTATTTTAAAATTCAAGAGTTCTTGGTTTCGATAACTTGCAATAAAAAATCTTTTAATTTAAGTTACTTACTTTCAAAATTTCTTCTCTTTGGAAGTTTTAAAATCGAAAATTGCAATTAATACCACTAAAAACATTCTGTTATCTGTGTTTAAATGTTAATTTCTGTCTTTATTTCTAGCTCTTGCTTGCATAAAATCTTATATTAAAATGCAAGATGCAAGTTACTGAAACTCAATTGAAATTTAAATTTAATTAAAGAGGAGGTAGATATTTTAATATTTATTCAAATGTATGATTAGTTATTATATTTAATAGCACTTTTAATTGAAACATTCATTTCATTTTGATAATTACTCCTAATAATAATTATATTCAATAATAACAATAATAATCATTCTTTTTCAATAGTATTCATAAAATTATACTCACTGCTTAAATTAAATTAAATGAAAACAAAAATGAATTGAAATTGTTACCGTGCAATAGGACCAAAATCGTTTACAATAAATATATATAGAGAAAGAAATCTACTTTAGAATAAAAAATACTTGTCACTGAAATCTATACTTCATATTTTAATTACAAAAATGTATTTTAATCTTAATACGTTCACCTTCTATTTAAATTGAATTTTTATAGTTCAAGTAAACTAGAATTTGAGTTGTAGAATTTGACAATTGTCCATTTAAATTTTTCTCATTCTTATTGTTTCATTCAAGAAATAATGAAATATGCCACATTTTTATATAAAAATATTTTTATTTATGGTAATTATTATAAAACTTGCAACATAATATAGTAATTGCTTAATTCTTCCACCTTTCAAGCATTATATTAATTTTTCTTATTAATTTTGTAACTACCTATTAATCACTAAGTATTAACAGATAACATAGTCATATTACAGCTATAGCTTATTTCAATAAATATTTATCAAAGAAATTTGAACAATATCATCTAAACATTTTATCATTATACATTGTATCAATTGCGTGAAATATGTAAATATTATTTGATAAAACTTTTATATTTATTTTTATATTATTAAATCAAACGCTGATATATTTTTTTCTAATTGTATTTCATTTTTGGAGAGGATGTCTTCCAATCGCTCGCTTCCTGATGGTCAAGAAAGTTTCTTACAATGCTACAGGTGTTTAATAAAATCGCCTTCTGAGCTGCTGCCAATACTCCTAAATACTCCTAAATTTTCAAGATGTTCAGTGCACCTTGCGTGCACATTGCCTGTAGCAATGGGATTTATAGATGCATGATTCACATTTCTCCATATGGTCTTTACTTCGTGCCTTAACTCGCTATGCTTTTGGATCTTGGTTGTATAGGTTTACTGCAAATTTCGGTTAAGCGAACAAACAATGTCGATGATGTACTCTTCTACCTTTTTTTTCTCGCATCACGATGTCAGGTCCATTGGTCGGGATGTAATGATCCGTTGGATAGTAACATCCCTATATAAGATGTAATCTTCGTTTTCTAAAATGGGCATTGGAATATATCTATAGAAAGCCATCCATTCTCTTAAAGTTCTAGGTTTAGGGCAAGTTGTTGATGTATTATGCCCGCTACATCATTATGTCTGTGCGTGTATTTCGTCTGAACCATCACGCGACAGCTATCAATGATGTTCTCGATGGATTCGTTGGTATCTCCACATAATCAACACCAGTCAACCACGTCTTGATGTAACACGTGTTTGCGATCATTCCTGGCGCTGACAACCTTGTCCTGTTTCGCAATGAAGAATTCTTCTGTTTTTTGGATACAGATGACCCTTTCTTAGCCAAATATTGGATGCCTCACAATCCACTTCATGTTGATCTAACGGTCTGGGGAGCTCGCCGTGGTTTCTGCCCTGATATTCAAGGCCTCATTTGAGGACAAATTGAAAGGCGTGTAGTCAAGGTCCGCCTTACAGGTGGTGCTGTAAAGAGTAACTTTTCTTTTGAATTTTTATGGTGCATTCGGTGCATCGTCATTTCTACGCAGACGATTCTGTTTAACTTTTCAAGGTCGGTGTTACACCATTTGAGGAGCCCTAAGGATTACGTTAGGAAAGGGATGGCATATGTGTTCATTGCCCTGATTTTGTTAACCGAGTAGAGAGAACTGTTTATAACCAATCTGAGTCTTGTAGTGAAGGCAGTCGTTAGGCTTATCTTAACTTTCGTATACTGAATAAATACCCTTAGATTTGAGAGTATCCAAATATTTATGTGACTCGTCCCTAGCCGTGGCCTTCATGTTATTTTCGAACTCGTTTTCTAACTATGCAGTCCCCAAATCTCCTCGGGGTCAATGCACTGTTCTGCATTTATCTAGTCGGAACTCCTTGTGGATATCGTTGGAAAACTGGTTTGTGACATCGATCACTTGATGTAGTTTTTGGACTGAACTAGGGTACAGCTTGATGTCATCCATGTACAGAAGATAGGTCACTTGATGACATTCTCATTATCATGAATTCTGAACCCATGAGACATGCTGTTTAGTCTTTTGCTCAATGGGTTCAACGCCATAGCTTGAGTTATGGTAACAGTGTCTATAGTGAATAGATCTTTTCAGCCTCGCGAGTTCTTACAACATCCTTTTTATTCTCCTGTAAGGATGTAATTTTCGTCGCAATGATAAACAACCTTATCTGCAATGTTATCTGTAAGACATTTATAAATTGTTGGAAGACAGGGTATCGGTCGAAAGTCAGATTGATTTTGAGCGTCTGGTTTTTTTTGTAACATATACGTAGTACCCTGGAGCATGAAGCCTGGCACAGGATCCGGGTGTTCAATAATCTTCTGGCAACCCTTTGCCAACGCATGATGCACACTTGTCAGGTACTTGTACTAGAAGTTGTGCACCATGCCTGGACCTGGAGCTTTCCAGTTACTTGCCCTTTGCAAGACCGCTGAAACATTTAAAGCTGGGATGTTTTCCAGCTGCATCTCGGGACTATTGCTTTCCCTTGCTTTCTCGAGTTTGAATGATGCAGTGTCCAAGTTGCATCTGTTCATTTTTCCCCAAATACTCGCCCAGTAGGTTTTCATATCTTCTAATTGAGGGACTTCAGTTTCTTGTGAGTTATTTTGCTTTACACTCAGTTTACGGTAGAACCTTCTTTCATCTGTCTGAAAGTTTCAATTGTTTTGCCTTCGTGCATTACGTTTCTTGTACCGACGCAGTCTGGCAGTGAAAACATCAAGTATCTGTCGTTGGGAGTTCTGGTGTTAATGTCTCGATGTACCGAGGGTGGATGATTTTAGTAACATGGTTTATCAACTTTTTGGTTCTATTTCCTTTTTTATATTTCGTTAATCGACCCAATTTGCACCTTTTTTTGCTGACATCCATATCCAACCTACTCTTCCACGGTGGATTTCCATCCCTTGCTGGGACAAAAACTGCATTGGCAGGACCAGTTCTGCGGCCCAACGTCCTAACGGTTGCCACAGATACACAGTATGCAAGAGTTTGCCCCTCTAAAGCAGATTGTGTTACGTACAAATTCGTAGGTAAAACCTTGCTGATGAGGTGTTTTATTAATATGCGCAGATCATTCGTGATGTTCCTTTTTGACCGAGAATGCCTTAGTGTTGGTTCTACATATCTGAACTCTAGTAAAGTATGACCAAAATTCCTTTCAAGTTGCTTTAGTTTTTCTCGGATTTCGCTACCCACATCTTCGTTGTTAATATCCGGATGCCTATGTCTGCAGCTTCAATCAAGTCTTCGTTGTCCACATCTTCCAAGAGGAAGTCCTCAATAGAAAGCTGCTGTTTCACTTCCATTTGGGTAGAAGCTATTTCAACAGCCGAAAGCAGTTTTTTTTTTACAAATGTTGAGAATTTTTGATTTGCCAGATTGTGCTTAATTATTTTTGAGGTTAGCTTTGGATATTTAAGTAAGAAGAGTCTATGATGTTCTCTCCTCACACTTTGCACCATTTTTCTATCAAAAAATAAAGGCACATAACATCTCTGTTCACATGGCATGTCCATTTTCGTCGGTTTTTTGTTTGCTGAACCTCTATTGCTGCCTCTGGTTGTATAAGGCCATCGACCTCTGGAGTATCTGGTGGTGTTGGATCATCAACATGGTGAGGAAGAACATCAATTGCCCCTGCTTGACCGTAGGAGGTTTCTTTCTCTAACTGATTTTCGTTTCCGTCGTTTTTCCATCCCAAATCAACCTGTTGTTTAATCTCCATTGCTCGGTCTTCTGTGATGTGTAGATTAGTTCTGATGTCCTTTACCTTAGCGATGAGATCTCTTAGTGCGACTTTCTGTACATTAGGATACTTTACTGCAAATTTTGTTCTTAAATTTTATCGTTTTTCTATTTTTGTTTCAAACTTCGCTCTTTCGTAATAGAGCTGGCCAGCTTTTTGATAAGTGAAATCTGCCTGACCATCTCGCAGCTCACTATCACCACCGTACCGCATGCTGTGACCCCAAGCGGTGTCTCCAGGGGCTCTCTCCATTATTATTTATGAGTTTCGGTGTTCTTCTTAGTCCCTCTCCTCTTCGTTATATGCCATCTTATATATATCTATCTATATGGCATAGGAAACCCTGTCAGTAGCAGTGCTATCGCTAACATCGCCGTCAAAGTCATGAGAGGAAAGCTCAAGCCCTACCGCGACAACAACGCGAGAAAAACTTCGGTTATTTATATTATTTTTTATTCAAAACTTTTACTCGGATGAACCCGGTTATATGTCATAACCACGGACTAAGTCAAGTGACTTACTTTAGTAATAACAGGCACAAAAAACATCCTCTTCACTTTTTCGAGTTGTGTGACACACGCCGGCACACAAGGGTCCCAGGCGACCTCGCCTCTGATTGAGACAATTGATGCTCGATTATTAATGTACCTACAGGATCTGACAAGCATGATACTTCAGCAGAGGATATAGGCTTATAATACGGTCTTGTTTTCTTTTAAAACAGCTGTTTAGTATGAGAATTCTTGAGGCAACGTCAGGCTTGGAGTCACGGTGACCTCTAATGCCAACCAATTTTTAAAAATGTTGTAAGATTTCAATTTTTTCAAATTTTTTGGACCCGAGGCTCATTTTCATAAGCATTGGAAAAACTAGAATAATTTTTTTAAATCTTTTCAAACTATCCTAATATGTTTATTAAATTAGAATCCCTTATGAAGGAATTTAGAGAGTAAACTTGCAGAAGGCTGAATAATATGAAGAAGCAAGGGGAGGAGATAAAAGACGAAGTAAAGCAGTGAGACGAAAGTGGAAAGATTGGGGTGAATTATGGAAAGGAGGGAGAGAAGGTATGGATCAATTTGGAAAGAACAGAGAATAGGCAGAGAGAGAATGAGGGGGATAGAAAAAGTTACTTGAAGCTAGAGTGAGAAAACTGGAACTAAGGAATAAGCATAAGGTTGAAGAGGGGAAGTTTGGAAGAAGCAAGAGAGTGTGAGTTGGTTAAATATGGGCAGAATGAAAGGTGGCGCTATAGACTGATTGACGTTGAAAGAAGAATAGAAGGAAAGAGAGAACGAAGACAAAAAAGAATATAACAGTGAAAGGTTTGAAAGTGGACAGTGTAAAGGGGGACAAAGAGATTGTAAAGATGATGAGACAAATCGGTGCGCAAATCAAAGTGGAAGGAATAAGAAGACAAGGAGGGAAGCAAGAGGGCAAAGAATGATGTTTTTAGTGAAATTGGTGAGTATCGAGGATAAGTATAAAGTTATGGGGAAGAAGTTGTCAATAGGAAGAAATGAAAGAATCGAAGAATATCTAACGTGGTGAAATGGAGAAGAAAGTGGCTAAATGGCCAAAAGTTATGGACTGAGAGGAGTAAAGGTAATAGGTTAAGGATTAGGAGAGAAAGGATGTTAGTAGACCGGGAGATATGGATTTGAAACTGTGAAGTATAAAAGCTTAAGGTAGGGTAAGAAACGGGCAGTGAATGAAGGGGTCAAAGGGGAGGAAAAGGGGAATACAAGTTGCACGCTGGAGGGGGGATGGGGTTCACGGCAATAGGACTTCAATGCAAGGAAGAAAGGTGAGAAATGGAAAAAGAGCGACGTGAAAGTAGCTTTCTGGAACGTGACAGGATTAAAAAACAAGGGCAAAGGATTTTGGGTAGAATTACAAAAATGGGATGTGATAATCATGAGTGAGACGTGGGTGGATGAAATAGGGGAATATGCGTACACGGGTATATGGGACTCTATAATGAATTATATTCTTGCAGAAGAAAGAATAAGGAAGCTGGTGGTTAGGTGGAAGTGTGCAACTTGATAGACTCAAGAAAATAAAAGACTTTTCTCAATAAAAGACTTTCCGGTGATCGCAACAGTGAGATGCGGAGGGAAATAAAATTGAAAATGGGAAGTTTGGGGGAGCCACGCTGCTAAAAAATTCAGGGAGTGATTAAGAAGGTAAGGAAAGAGGTGAGACCAAGAGAAGAAGAAGAGGAGTTTAGAGGAGGTTTGTGGGATAGTAAATGCAGGGAAAGTAAAGATAGCATGAAGAAGAGTGTAAGAAACTGGAAAAAAGGGCAAATGGAAGAATAAGAACTCAATGGAAGAAAGAGAGAGCAGGAAAGAATGATAAAGGGGGAAAGAGAGAAGGATAAAGCAGGATACGTGGTAGTGTTAGAGAAAGCGGTGAAAGAAGGGGGGAAATAATGGGAGGTGATAAACAGGGAAAAAGGATGAAAGAAGGGTTTAAATGAAGAAATAGGAATGAAAGAGAGAGTAAAGGGAGTAAAGAGAGAAACAAGAAAAGTGGTACATGGGGACGAGGACAGCGTAAGCGCGATGAGTAGGGATGAGGTAAATGAGACGATTACGGATTTCAAAGTTTTAACATGCTAATTTTGAAATTAAGGAATTTTTTGATTTAAATTTTAATCCCCATTACTCGAACCACTTAACAAAGGAAGCTTCCGTGGAGGATTGAACCTTCTTGACAGCAGCAAGTATGGGCACGAGATTTTGACTTGGCCCGCCACGGCAGCAAAGGTTGACGTATGGCAGTAGTTTGCCGACTACTGCTCTACATATCTGAACATTTCCTAATACAAATTTCATAAGAGTACTATAAATTCCTGCATTTTTTCTAAATTTTTTTTTACAATTTTAGTCTTCCTTTTTTCATTTTTCTTAAAAATAATCATTGTTGTATTAAAAGACTCATCTATAAATAATATGTCTTTTTTATTATTCAGATATTAGGTATTCAGGTCTGCGAGTTTATAACCATAAACATCCGCAAAAAAAGTTCACAACTCTTATTTGATCAATACTAATAACAATATTTCAACTATAATATATCGAGTGTTAAAATTATCAATTAATTAAAATAATTAAGCATCTCAGCCCAGGTTCTTAGGACATCTCGGACCTCCATAGCTTTTAAAGACTTCTAGTATATCGCGTGTTCTGAGATCAGTGAGAGTCCGAACGCTAGTTTTGAGGTTAAATAATTCCTAGCTTCTGAAAATTATATTTTAAATAAGAAAATTTGTTATGAATCCGTGGAAGTAATGTTTAAAAATAAATTAGTGTTATTGATCACATATTAGAATGCAAGTATATCCTAAAGTCGCTAATTCTTTTTGACTGGTTCTGAGCAATGGTTTATTTATTTAGTTATGTTACAACCTAACCTAATTACCCTTAAGGGTTACTCGAGAGTTGTGTGCGGAGGCACCAAACTGCCATACCTTTTCCAAAATGTTTTATTTTTTTTGTGGGCAATCGTGTATTCAACTTCCCCTCATCCATAGGCGGGCTCACAATTATCAATGGGGGAGGTAACCGCAAGGGATATCACGAGGTGACCGTAACGAATTCCCTTTACGGTTTCGATCCAATCCTTAATTGCCCGAAAGGTTTATAAACCTTTAACACTACACTCGGGGTGTCTAATTAACATGTTAGTCACCCATACTGCTCCATACTCAATACAATTGCCATGGGCGGACTCACGATTGTTGGCTGGGGAATTGACCGTGAAGGATGAACGCGAAAGGTGCCGTGGAGAACTTAACTTGGATGGACGCTAGAAGTATCCTGAGGAGTAACCCTTTTCTAAATTCTCCAAATGATGAAGCTCGCTAGACTGCCTCGGTCAATTTCCATCGATGCTCCTCTTCGATGCTCTGCAAACATTTTTAGTGGAGAATTTTTGCTAAGTAAGACATTCTTCTTACTTAGTGGTGAAATGAAATGATGGACAACAGTGGAATTGGGTTATTGAGATGCTGTTAATGCAGTATTTGTCGCAATTTAATCATTTGAGTGCTTTGCGCCACGAATTGTTATGTTTTCAGCCTGTAGGTATTACTTACATTTTGAGCAATATGAGATTCCGCTGGGACGGCTTTTATTTCATTTTACAGTTAACCCTGATGAAATGAATTGGCACTTCTATTCATTTCGGGTTATGATTGCAAGGTCTCACTTTTATTTCCAAATTTTGGAAGTTATTATGTTTGACCCCTTTTACAGTACTGGGAATGTCCCATATTGTACAAGTATTTTTTCAATTCGTGATAATCGAAGCATTAGTTCAGAAGTTACGTATTGTTTCGTTTTTAGATGCATTAAAGGGAGGTTCTACACTTCAGTGGGAAAATCGGGCCCATTTTTCGGAAATGAATTGCAAAGGATCTACTAAAGAATTCAACACAAACTTTTTTTTGTTTAAAGATACATTCTTCCACTTTGAATCTGTATTTTTGAAAATTTTAAAACGTGAATTCCGCGACCTCGAAACGTCTTTGAACTTGTCACTACCAAAAACAACATAGGTGTCATCGTGGTATCACATCGACCAGTTAGATTATGTGAAATAAAAAAATGAAATATATTTTGATTGAGGCCTGTATTGGCTATGATCGGCCAAAGCGAATTTTTTTCTACATCAAATTTGTTTAAATAATGCAATATTTAATTAAAAGTTTGAAATGTCACCACATTTTTTGACCTATTGGGGGCTGTAAAAATTAAAAAAATTAAAATTTTGAAAATCGTGCTCGGCCGATCAGAGAGGCATGTTTACTGAACAAATAAAAAAAAATGGAGTCAATTCGATCAGTATTTCTAGTAAAAGGCATACCATCCAGCTCGAAAAAGGTTACTTTTGGGAAATCGCGTTTAAAGATTCAGATGTTTTCGACTCGAAATTCGATTCGACATTGAGCTAGTCAACGGATCTCGTATGGTAAACAAAGGCACACACACATTCACACACATTAAAAAAAAATACTTTGGAGGTCCCAAAAATGTGGGAAGGAATGTTTTCGACAAAATCCTTTTAGTGGCATATTTTTAAATACCTACAGATTCAAAAAATGCACAAAAAAAAGGATTTTTTTAAACTTCAAGTGTAGAACCTCCCCTTAAGGGTGGATCGGCAGAGTATAGTAGGGTAGGGTGAGGAGCGGAAAGAAATATGCTAATTACATTTGATACGGATGATTGGCATCATCACGCGCCAGCATGCGTTCATCGAGGAGCATCAGTACATGGCTCGTTGTGTCTATGTGCACAGCACCTTACTTTGTGTGAGTTCACTTTATATTGTAATGAGCCAAAAGGTGCTTGACCGCGTGTCGCTTCCACTAGTTTACAATTGTGAGCATTCACTCTTTTAGCTATCATTCGCACCGTTCTTCCATACCTGTTGTATTTTTATACTATACTTTTCATGATTTCCCATGATCGCATCCGCATGCTGATTCGTAACAATTTTATTTTATTTTTATTTTTATTTACTTTTTTGTTAAAAAATAATATTGGGAGAAGCGGATCAGAAAGGTTGTTATTGATGTAATAACTTTCTTTTAAATCCGGAATTGAGTTCAATAATTTAAGTGATTTAACAAGATTTAAAAGATTTTAGGATATTAAAAAAATAATTAAACTTTCTTTCAAGACCTATAACAAATTGCAAAAGATATAAAAGGATTTAAAGGGATTTGAAAATTTTTTGAATTTGTAAACATTTGAAATATTTTAGGGAATTTTAAAAGATTCTACGGTATCTGTATAGATTCCATATATTAATATTTGAAGGGTTTTTAAGTAATTTAAATAATTCCCAAGGTATTTTAAAGAGCTTTAAAAAAGTTTAAGGACTTTCCAAGGTTTTAGGGCATTACAAAAATAATAATAAACAAATTTTATTTATTAATTTGAAGCGATTCCAAATAATTTAAAAGATTTTAAGTTATTTTTAAATGTTGCAAGTATTTTCAAGATGTTTAAAAATATTTTAAGCGATTTCAAAGGATTTTGAATGTTTTTGTAAATTCCAAGAAATTTTCAAGAGCTGTGGAATATTTTACCGTATTTTAAAAGATTCCAAAGAATTTTAAATTAATTTTAGTAATTTTCAAATTTCACGGGATTTTGAATTGATCCTGAATTATTATTAATTTATCCTGAATATGATTAATACATCTAAGTTCTTTTAAATGATCTCAATTATATTCTTCTATCTATTTCTGTCTTCTATTCTATTCTATAAATTTCTCATTTATTTTTAATTTACTGAATTCAGTAATTTAAACAAATATATTTTTTTTCAATTTAAAATAATTAAATACTTCTGATTTTTCTTAAATTCTTTTTTAAATTAATGGAACTTTCAACCTTTTTTCCAATTTTTTAAAATTTATTACAATTTATTTTGAATTTTTTAAAGCCTACAAATGGAATCAAGGTGGCGACTTGACCCGGAAATCGGGAAATTTATTGACCTAAAATTTAATTGAATAACGGGAATTTACTTCTAATCGCAGTAAAATTCAAGTTTACTTTATTTTAATCATTTTGCTCAATTTAGAAAAGTTATCTCTACTTTATCTATAGTCGCCGATTTTCCAAATTATCTCAGCTTACTCAAATAAAATCATAATTTTCATTGCATTTTTATTTATTTTTCTATTTATGTAGGAATTAAATTAATTGTTTGAAAATGTATGTACTTTGTAAAAAATTTGCCTTCTTTGTACAAGTTAATCTTTACGGTTGAAAATTAATTCCTGTACCTAAAATTCAATAATGTGGATAAGAATTTGTTTTGTTTAAAAATTCTTCTTTTCTATTAAACATCTAAGTATTACACAATTTTTTGGTAGAAAATCTATTTTTTAAATTAAAAATCCATTCTTTGGTAGAAATATGAGCTAATTGAATACAAACCTTTTTTTAGGAAAACGCATTTTTTGTCGAAAATTTAACTATTTCGTTGAAAATGTATTTCTTTTTTGTTTGAAAAACCCAACTATTTCAGTTAAATATTTACAAGTTTAATTAAGAATCCATCACTTTTGATTATTTTTTTTGTAAGTATTATTTTTTACTGAAAATGTAAATATTCACATTGAAATTCACCTCTTTTGTCGAAAATTAATTTTTTTAACTGTAAATGTAAGTATTCAATTTTTGCTTGACAAATTACCTTCTTTATTTGAAAATTAATGTATTTTTTTGAATTTGTTGTTTTTTTGCGGAAAATTTGACTTCCATTTTTCGCTGAAAACTTATCTTCCTTATTTCAAAATTGAACCATTTGGTTCAACATTCATAATTTTTAGTTGAAAATTTAACTATTTGGTTAAAGATTCATGTAATTTTGTTGAAAAACCGTCTGTTTTAAGTAGGAAATTAACCTTTTTATTAGAAAATTTATTTTTGTTGAAAATTCATTAGTTTAGTTAAAAATTATTTTAAATGCAAGTGTAGCCATTCCATGTTTGATGAAAAATTGATCTTTCTAATTAAAAATTTAACTATTTCGTTTTAAATTCATGTATTTTGCTGAAAAAAAAATTTTTTTGCAGAAAGTTTGTTATTTTGTTTAAAAATTCTTCTCCTTATTAATACTTCATCTTTTTGATTTAAAACTCAAGTACATATTCCGGTTAAATATTCATATTTTTTGTTGAAAATTCATCTTTTTAGTTGAAAATAAAACGATTCCATTTTTTGTTGATAGCTGATCTTTTTTAGTTTTTTTTAATTCAGCTATTTTGTTGAAAATTGATCATTTTTAGTTCAAAATTCAACTATGTATTTAGTTTTTTATTTCTGTAAATAATTCTTTGATAAATCTTATTTTCTTTTGTAGAAAATTAATCTTTTCAGTTTATGATTCATTATATTAGTTAAAAATTCGTCAGTTCTTTTTTAATTTAAAATTTAACTATTTCGTTTGAAAAGCATGTGCTTTGTTGAAAAATAGTATTTTTTGGTAGAAAGTCACTCTTCTTCCTTGAAAATTGATCTTCTGGTTAAAATATTCATCTTTAAACAGTTTTATTTTAAACCAAAAAGACGACTCGTTGGTTGAAATAAAACTCATGTATTAAAAGTTATACACTCTTGTTTAAAATGTATCCGTTTGTTTTAAAATTGATGTAGTCCAGTTGAAGATTTATCACTTTAGTTAAAGATTTATCATCTTAGTTGAAAATTTATCAGTTTAGTTACAAATTTGTTGTGGAAAATTTATTTTTCAAATTGAAAATTTAACTATTTGATTGCTGGTTTCAATCTGAACCTATTCAGTTAAAAATTTAACTAGTGTGTTAAAAATGGGTCATTATTGGTTAAAAATTCAACTATTTTGTTAAAAATTGAAAATGCATGACTTTCACATGAAAAGTTAGGAATCTGAATTTAATATAGTATCTACATTAACATTTTACCTGAATATGCACTAAACTGAATTCATACACTTTCGAGACAAATTTAAAATTTGAATAATTGTATTTATAATCTTATTAAATTATTTAATTAATCGATGCTGTTAATATATTGAAGAATATCTTGTGATATAATTTGTTCAAAGCATTGTAATTTAAACACATGAATTGAATATGTGGAAACAGAATAAAACACATTATTGAAAATAAATTCGCGAAACTGTACAGATGTTCCGAGTGGATTGTTTAAAAAAATTGAAAATATTTTAATGGTTCCGTACTATGGGAAATTATACGTGGAAAAAACTTCAGATTCAGTAAAACCTTGTTTATTACAACACTTGTTTATTCTAAGCCTCGTTTTTGCAATCCAAGTCGTTTATCTTTTGCGATCGGAATTTGAACAACCACAAATTTAGTTGTTTTTATTGAAGCCTATAACGCTTTGTGGAAAACAATTTTCTCTCGAATAATTTTTTCCTAATAACTTCATCAAATTTTTTATAGTAATAAAAAATTCTTTTAACTAAGCATATTATCATAAGAAATCTTAAAACCTCGCTGCAACACGCATTTTTGCTGAATAGTTATTAAATCATTTGTGAAAATAAGGTGCAGACTGACGGAAAAGTGTCGTAGACGTTTTTCCAACGTTTAAAAAATCCTGTGAAGTTTTCCTGAAATTGTATCGCTAACAAACAATTCATAAGTAAGGTTAGAGAAACATTTACATTAATTTTAACACTCCCAAAATATCCTGAAAATAGTTAAGAAAAGAATAAGAACCGTTTTTGAATAGATAGGAATGATAATATTATCGAAACAGTTGGAGCAAGAAAAAGACAAGTTTTGCTCCGCGACAGAGGCGAACGCAATAAAGTTGCAGGAAAAGAGCGACTCCGTTGTCGCTCTTTTCCTCTATCGTACTTTTCCTGGACAATGATAATTCTTCTACTCTTGCTCTAGGTGCGTCATATGTCAACATCGATTATTTCACCAGGGATCCGAGAAGTTATTCGACCCCGGAGATCGTAATAATTCCTCCTAGAATTCGGTTTTCGTCTCCGAGATTTATAGTGATGCTTTTCGACGCGATACTGTCTCGATATCGTATCGAAAATTCTCAGATTTTTCGTACCTTTCCTTGTAATTTAAAGTTTTGAACGTTCAAATGAACGAAATATATGTTCCCAATTCTCTTTTATCTGAAAATATTCTTTTGAGTTACCGATTGAAAATTAAAATTGTGTTGGTCAGACTTTATTTACTCGCATATTAATCCTTTTAAGTGGTATGTGTGTGAATGTTTCAGGAGAGAGAACGTACCAGGTGTATACATATGAAACCGGTATTGCCATCTAGCGGCCAGTAGGCACACTTGTAGGCACTGTCGGAACTTACCATTTGTGCTAATTGGCGTATTGTCATCTGTCAACAATATCCAATACCAAACATTTCAAGTTTCATATGACATCGTGATTTTTTTCGCTCTTGAAAATGTCGAAATACGTGCCTTCAAACAACCATTTGCGGGGAGCATTAATTTTCTGTTTCCATTTGGGTAAATCGGCGATATAATCTCATCGAATGCTTGTCGAAGCTTACGGCGGGCATGCTCTTGGTCGAACGCAGTGTAATGAGTGGTTTAACAAGTTCAAAAGTGGCAATTTTGATGTGAGAAACGCTGACCGCGGCAAACCACCTAAATCGTT
>NC_046664.1:139168532-139175162 GCF_010883055.1 Belonocnema kinseyi | reverse complement strand
GGGCGCATACTTTGAATAAAATATTTGTTATCATTCTCTTGAAATAAATGTGTTTTTTTCTTGAAAAAATACCGGTTTCATATGTATACACCTGGTATGTTGACTTCGGGAGAGGGTTAACTATATTTTGAAATAGACGACAATGAGTTAATCGTGAGATCATTGACTGGTTAACAGATGTAGGTACTTAGGGCTGGTTTCCAGCTATATATTTTTTTCTAAGCGTGATGATTGCCAGCTCCCAAACTAATGACGTCTTGAGTCAGTGTGGTCCCTTTTAACGGGGAGGCTACGTGGAGTCACGCGGAAAGGATAGAAAAACAGTAGTGGGAGATGCGTGCGTCGAGCTTCGTTGACGCTGTACTCGTGGCCTTCGCTTACACTCCCCTTTTCACCTCGCTGACGTGAAATCACTTCACACAACCTTCTTTCGCCGCGGTATGGCGCGCTACTCTCCACCCCTCTCTCTCTCTCTTTTACTCTAGGTTCTACTAATTGTTAAAATTTTAAGATGGTTGCCTACTGAATGAAGAAACGACATCTGCAAGAGTGTTTTAAATCTGTCAAAAAAACAGTTTTGTTGTATGCGAGCCGCGTAAGTTTTATTTTCTTGAAGTTTTTTAAAACACGTGAAAAGCTTCACGTGGTCACTATCTTCAAAAATGAATTTTTGTTTTACATTCCTCTAGGTCTTTAAAATTTATTATTATTTAAAATAAGAAATCATCTGAAGTTTTCCCACTTTTTTCAAAATGTTCAAAAAGCCAAATTTGATCCTGAAATTTAAAAAAAAATCAGCAAAATGAAAACTGTGCTAGAAATTTTTCAGATTCTGTTTTCAACAAGTTTGAAAATATTTTCAAATGTTTTAGCAATTTTTTTCAAATTAACTTTTGAAACAAAAAATTAATATTTTAAGTTTTTCTAAGAAATTGAAGATAAACACCCCGCATAATTTACATTAAAATCTGTCCCCGGTCAAATCGGCTAAAATTGTAATATAATATAGCTTATATTATATAATATAATATAAGCCTCCTGATAAAAAAATCCTAATGTGAACTAGTTCGAAAAATCAAAAGTTTTCAAGATAGGTGGGGCTGAACGTGAAAAATATGATCACAAGCGAATCTAATGTCCCGCTTGAAACTTGAAGATGAGGTGCAGATTTTTCAATATTCTGTGATCAGCACGATCACTGACAATACTAGAAACACTGATAAGATCAGTCCAACTAAAAAGGGCAACAAAATGGCGCTGTCCTGGTAATAATAGGCGAAATCATGGCGCTGTCCTGGCAATGTAAATACTGTTCGAAATATTAGAGGTGGAAGACAGTTTAGTCAATGAATACAAGACTGTAGATCAGTCCAATTATCGACGGAAAAGCCAGTCCAGCTACTAAAGGCAATGTAATGAGACTGCCCTGTGTTTAAAGTTCTAATGTTTCGTCTTTATGAGATTTTCTGCGATTGAAAATTATTCTATTTATCGACATCGCCTATTTCAAAGCTATTTTCGGTTTCTTTATTATTTAAAGGAATGTTTGAAGTCACGTGATTTCTCAGTTTGAGTGTGATGATAGCCTTGTCGCTTGAGAAAATCAGTGTGCGAGCAGCAGTGAATCGCGACAGAACCTTGTCCATTCTTTTCGTATCAGTAAAGTGATTAACTCAATAAAGACATTAAATTTTACATCCTACAAAAATTTCTATATAAACGAGTGAGTGATCTGTGTGGTTCTCAAAAATCGTCTTAGTCTGCCAAGTATTCTATACTTGAAATAAAACTTGAACTATTCATTATGTCTAACGATTCTTCTCTCTATTACTGATCTGGCAAAATTAAATATTTCTAAACATAAACATTAAACACTCTATCAATGTGATGATTTTTCAATATATTCAAGGCAAAAGACATTCTGGACTACCAAAGATATTTTGTAGTCCAGATAATTAAGACAAGACTACTTATCAGTCCAACCAACAAAGGCAAGACATGTTATTAGTCCAGTCGGTTAAGCCAAGGCTATAAATCAGTCCAACCAATAATGGCAAGACATGTTATTATGTTATTTCATGCAGTTGCGAAACATACGATTATCACTCATATTGTCATTTGTTTTTGAATTGCATTTTGTTGTGAAACATAAGACTATCACTCGTATTTCATTCGTTTCTGAACTTTATGCAGTTGTGAAAATACGACGATCACGCGCATTTGTCATTTGTTTCTGAATTTCATTCAGTTGTGAAACATAAGACGATCACTCATATTGGCATTTGTTTCTGACAATTGCTGTTTCCACGTTTTCATCATTTGTACGCATCCTAGGAAATGCTTAGTTCCATTTTTTCTCATTCCTTAATATAGACTACTTCGGAATAGATAAATCGTACAACAGATATAATATAATATTATTAATTAATTAATATAATTAATTAATTATTATTAATATTAATTATTAATATAAATTTAAATTAAATTTAAATTAAATTATTAATATAATTAATATAATTAATTAATATAATATAATGTTATGTATGTGATTTTTAGTAGAACCTCGTGAAATGGTTCCTATTTCTGAAGAACTGGACGCGGAAATACGTGAAGTAGAACAGAACGAAGAATGTTTAGGACTAAATGTCTTCTGAAACCTTTTCAGAAGATGAATTCAGAGTTAGAGTCCAATAACATGTGATCAGTTTAGAGAGCTATACACATATTTTGATCCTGTGGCTGAACCTGGTGGTAACCTTCGTTATGTGAGAAAAAAGGATCTCCTAACATTTTTATGTAAAATGCGTCAAAACTTAACCGATGACTTTTTAAAAGTCATTTTTTCATTTAATAGTAGGCAAGCTGTTAGTCTGACTATTGCTACCGTGCGAAGATCACTGATGTTACGTTTTGTTTTTCACGATATTAGATTAAACACATATACAAGAGAGCAATGCATACAAAAACATGTGACGGACTTTGCAAATATACTCTATAATCCTAACCTTAATGATCCTGTTGCAATTGCATACATAGATGCAACGTATGTATACTTGCATAAATCCAGTAACTTCAGAGCACTAAGGCAGTCATACTCAATGCATAAGGGACGTTATTCAGTTAAGCCAGTCCTTGTTGTAGCTCCAGATGGATATATACTAGATATCCATAGCCCTCATTTTTCGGACTCTAGGAATAATTATACATTAACGCTTGAAAACAAATTTCAAATGGATATTGCAGTTCTTCGAGAATGATTTCAAAATAGGAACATATTCATAGTAGATCGTTGATACAGAGATGTTTCACCTTTACTCGAAAACTTGGGTATTAATCATAAAATGCCCGCCCTTCTACAGCCAGGTCAACGTCAACTTGATACTCAAGATGTAAATGACTCTAGAATAATTAAAAAGACAAGGTGGCTAGTAGAGGCGTGCAATGGTTATATAAAATCTGTTTTCAAATTCTTTGAAGGAACTGTTTCCATGAATCATGAACATTTTGGCAATGCCTTTTTTCAAGCGCTATTTTTAACATACGCACTTTTTGGGTTTCCGCTTAAGGTATTCCAAGCTATGCATATGACGAATCCTTCCTTTTCTGAGTACAGGACGCCCTTTTTCAATCAAATATTGAATGCCACATTATCCCTTTCATTTTTATCTAACGTTTTGGAGTGCTGGCTGTAGATGGCTTTCGGCATCCATCGCGTTTTTAATTCCTTGCCCTCAGCCATTGCCTCGATGTCATTTTCGAACTAGTTCTCTAACTCTGCGGTCCCTAATTCCCCTCTGGCTAAATGCACTATTGTGTATTTATCTAGTCCGAACTCCATGTGGAAATCATTGAAAAACTACTTTATGACATCGACCATTTGCTGCAATTGCAGGTCTAAAGTAGCGTATAGCTTCACGCCATCCCTGTATAGAAGATGGGTCACTTGATGACCATCCTCATTATCATGTATTCTGAACCCATGAGACATGCTGTTCAGTGTTTTGCTCAATTGGTTCAAAGTTAAAGAGAACCATAGTGCACTAAAGGAGGCCAAATGCAAGTTCCTTTGATTTTTATGCGCTTAAGTCATGGCAGCAGCGTCTTTGGTGACTAGATATTTACGGCCTCATGAGTTTTTACAACATCCTTTTTGGTCTTCTGTGCAGATGTCATTATCGTCACAATAAGAATATACATTATCTGCAATGATAGCTGTAAGGCATTTATAAATTTTTAGATGACAGGTTATCTGCCGAAATTCATATGGATTTTGAGCGTCTAATTTTTCAGGCAACATCTATGCTCACTTATCAGGTACTTGTGCCACAAGTTGTTCATCATGTCCGGTTCATGAAAACTCTAAAGCTGTGATGTTATTCAGCTCCATTTCAGGGTTATTGCTAGCTCTTGTCTTCTCTAGTTGAAACCACGCAGCGTCCAAACTGCTTATGTTCACTGTTCCACAAACACCCGGCCGATAGTTAGTCATGTCTTCGAATTGAGGGACATTTATGTTATTTTTTTTACGCTCAGTTCACGATAGAACCTTTTTTCACCCGCCTGAAGGGTTCGATTTTTTGCCTTCTTGCACTATTTTTCTTGTACCAACGCAGTCTAGCAGCAAGAACATCAATTCTCTGCCGTTGGCAATCTATAATCTCATCCAATATACCAGGTGTTAATAAGTCGATGTACCAAATGGCACCTTACTTTGCTGACTTGGATCCTTTGCTAGGGCAAAGACTGCATTTATAAGCTTATTTCTGCGAAAAAACGTTCTAGGGGTTATTATAGCTGCAGAGCATGCAAGAGTTTACACGTAGAATACAGTTTGTGTTGCGTTAAAATGCTTAGGTAAAATGTTAGACAAAGTATGCCTTCGTGTTGGTTCTACATGTCTGCACTGTAATAAAGCATTAGCAAAATTCCTGTTAAGGCGCTGTAATTTTTCTGGTATTTCGCTGTTTACATCTTCGTTATTAATGTTCGAAAGTAGGTTCTAGTGGATCCGGTACTGAATTTTCATTATCCGTATAGGATGCAGTAATAATAAATTTCTTGCCAAAGAATTAATGAATCACAAATAGAACGTTACTTTGAGAAAATAAAAAGTGTATAAAATACGATTAATAGTATTATTGCGTCAAGTGATTGTCGATGTACGTAAAAGGGTTCGAATTAAAATACAAGTTGAGGAATATTTTGAAGGGAAACATCTTTGAGTTTGTTTGAATGCAACATATGAGTCTCCCTCTCTCCCTCCCCCCTCTCCCTCTTTCTCTCAACATCAACAAATCCACTGACTCAGGTTAGTGCCTCAATCCTTTCGCACTGCATTCACATAAATGCAAAATTAACGTTGTTAGCAATTTCATTATTCGCTGTATACCTATAGCCCCAAAAGACTTCTACAATAAAAGTCTAAACAAACATTTACAGCACTCTATGCACAAAATCTTGAACAGTGTACATAGGTACGACGCAACTACCTCTCAACATACTGTCTCATTGCTGTTCAAACAGCAATCACTAAACGTGCATGGTATTTAAAAACCAAAGAGCTGATACCGAAAACCTTTCCATTTTTATTTCCCTCTATCAGGGAATAGCACATTTTAATCTTATCTTTTTAACTTAAATAGTTGATTTAATAAGGATCAAATAAAAAAACCAAAACTTAATAAAAGAAACCAATCAATGACAAACGCCAAATTAAAAAAATGTATTTTAAGTGAAATTATTTAAAAATAACACTGCTTAATAAAAGGGGAACAAAATGCAAGTGAAAGAAATATACAGGGTGTCTAAAAAGTCCTGGGACGGTTGGATATATCCTCAGGTAAAATATTTTTCAAAAAAGTGAAGTAGATTTCAACGAGGAATTCAATGGCGACCTTCATTTTGCCCTTGAAGTTGAACTTCATGGCTTTTTGAATGTCAACTTTGTTTTTTTGAATGGAAACCCCCTTTTTTACATCTGCAATCGATAGAGTGGAAAATCTACGTTCAGGTACGTACCCGAGTCATAGGTCAATTCTAACGGTCAAGGTCAGTTAGAGGTTATTTGAAATTAAAAATTTTTTCAAGAGGTCAGTGCAATTCCTGAAGTAAATTTCAACGAGAAATTCATTGGTGAGCTCTGTATTGATCTTGGTGATGATCTTCAAGGTTTTTTCCTGGCAGTTTACGTTTACGTTTAGTATTACCCAGGAACAACGACGTGGGCGTAGTAAATTCTGTTCCCTTTGGGGTGCTTGATTAACCTGAGTCCTCTTGCCTCTCACGTTTCGGGGTGCTTGATTAGCGTGAGTCCCCTTGCCTCTCACGTTTCGGCGTGCTTGATTAGCGTGAGTCCCCTTGCCTCTCAAGCTTCAGTGAAGATGTTCGAATTGAAAAACCTTGAGCTTCTTGACAAAAAGCTATGCGATTGTAAAAATGCGTTACAGCATTAAGAATCATCTCCCTATCAATCAAAGTAGCCTGTTGCAGAATCCGATTCTGCAATTCGTCTAATCTTTGCGGTTGCTCTGAGTATACTTTGCTCTTTAAATTACCCCAAAGAAAATAGTCGAGAGGCGTCAGATCAGGAGATCTAGCAGGCCACTCGATTTCACCCCTTCTTCCAATCCA
>NC_046664.1:139157741-139168432 GCF_010883055.1 Belonocnema kinseyi | reverse complement strand
CGTCCTGCTGGAACCAAATATTTTGAAAATTATCGCCTGTAATCTCCCTTATTCTTGGTACAATTTGGTTTCTGAGAAGCTCTTCATATGCACGGGCATTGAAATTACCATCGATGAAGAAGGGGCCTATCAATGTATCAGTCAAGATACCGGCCCAAAGATTAATCTTTTGTGGATATTGTGTGTGAATCTCCAACATCCAGTCATGATTTGTGTCGGACCAATATCTACAATTTTGTCTGTTAACTTCCTCTTTTAAAGTGAAAGTAGATTCATCTGAAAATACTGTATTGTACAAGAAAAGAGGATCTCTATCAATTCTGTCCATCATAATTTCACAAAATTCAACCCGACGATCAGGATCATCTTCATTGAGCTCTTGTACCAGATGAATTTTGTAAGGATGGAAATTAATGCTTTTTAAAATATTTCGCACTGCCTGAGGGGCAACGTCACGCTCATCACTAGCTCGACGTAAACTAAGGTGTGGGTTTTCAAAGAATTTTCGGGCTATGTCCATTTGAATCTCCTCAGATCCTGCATATTTTGGCCGACCAGTTCTCTGAAGGTCCTTGATAGATCCATGATTCATAAAGCGCCTTACAGTTCTTTCAATTGTTCATTTTGAGACAGGATTTGACCCTTCTCCATTACGAAAAGTGCGATTAAAAAGCAAACGAAGTTGATCATAAGATCGAACTTGATCTCTCCAACCACGCATCATTAATACAGATAACCTCTCTCGTTTCGAAAGTTTAGCTTGCGCCGTAATAATCTTTTAGCGAAATATAGTAACTATGTACTCGTAATACATAAATTTAGTTTCGATTCGTAATATTCGTATGGAAAAACGGTATAGGACTTATTGTATCGCCTTAGGTATTGACTTAGGTATCAAAAAACGGTATAGGACTGTATAACTCTTCGGGGAGGAACATAACTCTCACCAGAACACATGAAACTCTTAATGAAAAATTTTCTTATGATTTTACAATATTCGAAACACTGTAACCAAGATCAATACAGAGCTCACCAATGAATTCTCGTTAAAATTTACATCAGGAATTACGCTGACCTCTTGGAAAACTTTCTTAATTTCAAATAACCTCTTAACTGACCTTGACCGTTACAATTGACCTATGACTTGGGTACGTACCTAAACGTAGAATTTTCCGCTCTATCGATTGCAGATGTAAAAAAGGGGGTTTCCATTAAAAAAAAAATTTGACCTTCAAAAATCCATAAAAGTCAAAATGAAGGTCACCATTGAATTCCTCGTTGAAATTTACTTCAGGAATTACGCTGACCTCTTGGAAAACTTTGTTAATTTCAAATAACCTCTAATTGACCTTGAACGTTACAATTGACCTATGACTTGGGTACATACCTGAACGTAGAATTTCCCGCTCCTTCGATTACAGATGTAAAAAAGGGGGTTTCCGTTTACAAAAACAAAGTTGACCTTCAAAAAGCCATAAAAGTCAAAATGAAGGTCACCATTGAATTCCTCTTTGAAATTTACTTCAGGAATTACACTGACCTGTTGGAAAACTTTGTTAATTTCAAATAACCTCTAATTGACCTTGAACGTTACAATTGAGCTATGACTTGGATACATACCTGAACGTAGAATTTTCCGCTCTATCGATTACAGATGTAAAAAAGGGGGTTTTCGTTTAAAAAAACAAAGTTGCCCTTCAAAAAGCCATAAAGGTCAACTTCAAGGTCAAAATGAAGGTCACCATTGAATTACTTGTGGAAATTTACTTCAGGAATGACCTTCACTTTTTTGAAAAATATTTTACCTGAGGAAATATCCAACCGTCCTGAAACTTTTTAGACACCCTGTATATGCACGATTAGTTTCTTCAACATTTTATTGTCATTCCTTCCTATTCGAAAAACTGTCTCAAACAAGGTTCGCATTTCTGTCTGTAATATAAGCTCCATGTGAAAAAAAAATCCCCGCCATTCCGTTGCATAGCAGAAGTCATAGCGCTGACAAAACTGACAATATTCACTCAGTGAAGGCGTCAAAATCTAGCTTTCCTCCCCCGTCTGAACCAATTACTTTATTTGTGTATGACCCCACTATGTTTTTATACTGCAGTGTGATTTCGTCTTTCTTAATGCAGAAAAGGTAATTAATTATATTCCCCCTCACCTTATAGGAGTATCTTGATGGAAGAAGTTTGACGAGTGGATCCGGATCTGGCCTACCGTTGTTAGTACAAAGAACTCTAGCTAAACAAGTGGCACTCGCTGAATGCCTTGGCAGTAGCGGAAGTTTTGGCGGAGAAATATGGCGTGGTGTATGGCACGGAGAAAGCGTAGCAGTGAAAATTTACTTTTCGCGTGACGAAGCAGCATGGGCACGTGAAACTGAGGTATACTCGCAATTATTGCCATCTAGGCATGATAATATTCTTGGATACGTAGGAAGCGACATGACTAGTCGAGCAAGCTGTACGCAACTGTGGTTAGTAACCCACTATCATGAACTTGGATCCTTGTATGACAAGTTAAGTCACTCTCCCCATCCATTAACGCACCATCAATCTTTCAACATTTGCCTGAGCATAGCCAACGGCTTACTTTACCTTCATACAGAAATTCACGGCACTAAGGGAAAGCCTGCGATGGCACATCGAAATTTAAAGTCAAAAAACATTCTCGTTAAGGCCAACGGAACTTGTGTGATCGCTGACTTTGCTTTAGCAGTGACACATGATCGGTTAATCGCTGATAGAGTAGATATTCGCCAAGGAGCCAGGCGCTACATGAGTCCTGAAATTCTTGAGCAGACGTAAGAACGATAACCAATTGAGATTATAAAAACAGACAAATATTATGTAGTTAATGTGTGTAATAATAATGGGTTATTTTATTCGAACAGAATAAATATAGACTGCATGGAAAGTTTCCGACGAGCTGATATCTATAGCCTCGGACTAACATTTTGGGAAGTTTGCCGTAGATGTATGTGTAACGGCATGGCTTTAGAGTATACTGCACCATTCTCTGAATGGTTATCCTGTGGCAGTCAGGAGCCATCATTTGAAGAGATGCGCAAACTAGTTTCACTTGACCAGCGAAGGCCGCCGATTCCAAATAGGTGGCATTCCGATACTGTAAGTAGATAATATGGTTCAACCTGTTTTTTTTAGTATTTCGTATGTTTTTGACCCATTTCCTCTCTCACATTAAAAGTCGCAACAAAAAAGTGTGGATCCGTCCACTTTTATTTTGTATAATTTTCTCGAGTATTTTTAATAATGTCTCATTAAAAAAACAGCCACTTAATATCTGAAAAATCTAACTAACCAAATAATTAGAAACATGATTAACAATTCAGATATATAAAATTATAAGGCAGAAAATAAAACTATATAAGGACGAAATACTATAATCCCCGCGCAAATAAAATCGTATACAAATCTAAATCATTTAGTAGAAGAATATCTGCAAAAACTAAATTTTCGACAATTGTTGAAATTACTTGGATCTCTAAATCGTTTCCGACGCCCGTTTCAAAAGATGAACATTGTGTTCCTCTAAATGATGTGTAAAATTACTCTTTTGAAAACAGTGACGTTACAGTGTGTGAAGTTGTTACTTTACAAACCGGTGGCCATTATCGTGCATATGCACATGGGAAAAGTCACTTTTACACAGGTCGTGAATCCTAAAAACGTTCAGCTGGTGCCATCTCTAGGGCACTTCTAATATACACTCACAACTGTTTCGGAGCAGCTAGGACTGTTATTAAGTCAATTGTTAGATATTCTACAATAAATTTCGTCGAAAAATTGGTCTACTTAATGTCAAAAAATGAACCAAAAAACAAAAGCCAGTAATTATTATTTATGACTAATAGGTAATTTACAATAAAAGTCTAAACTTTTTTTAATTTTTATTTGAGTGATACACCGTTCTCACACTTTTACTAATTTTATGCAACTATTAACGTTTTTGGGGATAAAGAATACTAAATTTCCAGTTTGCGACACAAGTGTATTTCCATTTCCTTTAATGTAAATTTACAGTTACGAATTTTCACATTTGCAAAAGGCTATGTTCTAAAGGACGTATCTGTCATATGTAGTCATAAGAATCATAATAGTATATTAATGAAATTTAAAGTTACAGAGCAACCCAGAGTTAGGAGCGCCGAGGGTATCTTTAATAAAACACCGTTTACTAATTATCCAATTCACAAGTATTTATTCTATCAAATTATAATATTCATGAACTTTTCGAACTTTTAATTGTACAAACTATCAGTCTAGGATTCTAGTATGTAGGTAATCCAACAAAGAAAGGTCTTATAACTATTAGCAACTTTCAACATGTGTGCACTATGGCGGCGTAACGAGAACTCATCATTTCTTGAACAAGCAACTAGAGGAGAGATAGAAAAAGCGGGAACAAGGCCCAAAGCAGGCTCCTCTCTTATGCTTCTTGCAGCTGCCCAGTGCTGTATATTCCCGAGGGCTGATGAGTATAACTTGACACTCCCTCCCTCATCAGCATCGAGTCCCCTTTTTTTCTCTATATATTAAAATTCAGTATCTACTCTTCAACTAGTTGTCATCTTTCCACCTTTATTTAATTCCTTCAGTAACAAACAAAAGTTAATATATCCAAAATAAATATTCATGTTAAACTTTATTTTAAGTTTAATAATTGTTTTATTAATTTAATATGCACTTCAAAAGATAAGAGCTTAGTAAAAATATCCGCCATCTGCCTGTTAGATGAGATCCATTGTAATTTAACCAAACCCCCGACAACGCATTCTCGAACATAATGTTCGCTGACATCAATCATGTGTCTCAATTTACTACTGGTATTCATCTGGGCACTGGCACTTGCAGCTTTGTTGTCACACCATAGTATCAAAGGCAACATCGAGACATTCAGAATTTTTGAAGCAGTAATGTGTAAAGCAACTAGCTCTTTGCATGCTTCACTGGCTGCCACATATTCCGCTTGACATGTAAATAAGGCCACGTAGTTTTGTTTGTGAGTTTTCCATGCCACAGTATCTCCGAAAAGCTGTATCACAAATCCGCTGGTAGTAATTGAGTTTTTGCAGTCCGCAGAGTATTGCTCTTAATGACTGTTCCTTCGAGATTTTTATGATTGCAATTTTCTTCTCGTTCTTTTCTTCCATTCTTTTTCTGACATTAGGTTGATTTTTATGTGGTCTAACTTTTCAGTATCATTACTAGCCAGTAGCATAGCGTCCACGTAGAGCAGAAGAATCAGAAACGTGTCCGAATCTTTCCAGAGAAACCAGCAAGGTTCACTACTGTGCGGTTTTAGACCTAATTTCCGAGCTGCCTCTGAAAAATATTTGTACCATACCGCAGGATTTCGTCGGAAGCGGGTGCTAATCTGGAAAATTACAGCCGCTCCCAGCGAAATCGCGATGAAATTTCAACCACAACTACGCCTCACGACCGTGAGATAGGTGGTTACAGTCTGTAACGGAATCAATACGACGATCCAACAAAAGTCTCGTGCACCCTAAGAACACGGCGCAACCCAAGGACTGCCGCCTTCTGCATTTTTTCCGCAAGTGTTTTAGCATATTGTTGACACGCAGGGATACTTTTTAAGCCATTAGCGAGTGAAAGCTCGGCACCTCCAAGAGCGCCGATGATAAGGACGATTAGTTTAACAGAATATTCCAGGTACAATCGTTGCAACTCCCTTATAATTTCTCGATACCTCTCTTTCTTTTCATTCTCCTTGGCTATGATGTTTTTGTCAGCTGGTGCCGAAAATTCGATAACGAACATAGTTAGCTTATGGAAGTCAAGAAGAACCATGTCAGGCCTCGAGTGAGCAACAGAAACAGTTATCGAGAATATAAAGTTCCAGTATATGCGGCACTTCCCATTTTCGACAATTGACTCGATTCCCTAGGAGCATTTAGAGGAGCGATATTAAGGTTAATGCCGTAAGAGTGACGGAGATGGTAATAAAGCACTCTTAGTGCCGCATTGTGCCTTTGAATGTAGGTCAATCCCGCGTGAGTTACACAACTAGATAGTATGTGAGCTAAATGCTCGGGGTGTGCATGGTATATATATAGGGTGGACACGCTGGGGCTTACATACATGGCGAATCGAATGCTACCGGAAATGCACAATAGCAGGGGAGAAGCCATTATACAGGGGTATTTTCATATTTCGCGCCTTTAAAGTTGCATTCGGATCGGCCATTCGGTCAAGTCCGTGCATCTTCGGATCAGGTTTATCATAGTTTCCATGGTTGCGTTCGAAACTTCAAATGGATACAAGTGTCAAAACAATATAGGTTATGTTACATGGTAATTACAAATAATGAAAGTGTTTAATTAATAATGAAATGAGACATGTGAACTAAGAAATAAACGTCAATTTTTTCGGTGCCAATAACATTATGGAATGTCTGCTGGGTGACAAATACTATAAAATAGTAATAATATTCTCCGCTTCCAGTGGGCGAAGAGTGAATTGTGTTTACCGCTTATTTACGGCATAAAAACAGCTATCTTCTAAATAGACAGGATATGTTTTAAATAAAGTGAATGAAATATTGCGTGCGTAAACTTTAAATTGACATTACCTACATTTACTTACAGCGATTAGGGCAAACATGTGAATCTTAGCATAACCTCGAAATAATGATAGATCGGCCCGGCATGTTTATTATACTTTCGATTGTTTATTCTTTACCAAAGAAATGTTTGGTGGTTTTGTATATTTATCACTGACAATGTCGGCACTAATAATTTAAATAATAATTACTTATTAACAATGTATCAATCATTACTTACACAGCCACGCAAAAAAACTATGCGGATCTGGTAACAAGACACACGTATTCCTATGGATTTTGGGGCGCTGAATTCAAATTCGGTATCAAAAATCACCCATCACGTCATGGTTGAGCCATAACCTCAAAAAATGACGAAAAATCATGCACCGAGGCATATCAATTTCAAAATAATGCCAGTGATGCAAATTTTCACTTCAAAAACATGTCGACAACTGTGAAGGATCAACCCTTGCCGATACCGGTACACTGCTTTTCAACGGCCAATAACTAAGACTTAGTTACTGGCCGTTGAAAAGCAGTGTACCGGTAGTGGCGTTTTGGCCGTTTAAGGGTTAATATAACTTTACCCAACAGAACCTGACCTCACCTAACCTGAATTAACGGAAATTTATTGAACTACACGTAAAGCTTTGGAAGCATACATAGCTACACGTGTGGTTGAATTTCATTCAGCTAGGTTACGTTATGATAGGTTAAACCTCTATGTAGGTTACGCCGAAGCTGAATGAAACGCTCGCAAACACAACGGGACAACACAATGAGTTTAATTGTGTTACGTTAAGTTAGGTTAGGTTAGGTCAGATTTTTTTAGGTTAGGATAGATTTGACCTCTTTGCAGGTTAAGCCCAAGCTGATTCAAATGGTACCGCAAACACAACGGGACAACACAATCAGTTAAATTGTGTTTCGTGAGGTTAGGTTAGGCTAGGTTAGATTTATTTCTAGGTTAGGCTCGAGTTGACCCATTCGATGTAACACACATTTGCTACTGGGAAAATATGCTTCCAGAGCTTTACGTGTAGTTCAATAAATTTCTGTTAATTCAGGTTAGGTGAGGTCAGGTTCTGTTACGTAAAGTTATATTAAATAAGTTGATATCTGACAAGGGTTGATCCTTCACAGTTGTCGAGATGTTTTTTAAGTGAAAATTTGCATCATTGGCGTTATTTTGAAATTTATATGCCTCAGTGCATGATTTTTCGTCATTTTTTGAGGTTATGGCGCAACCATGACGTGATAGGTGATTTTTGATGCCGAATTTGAATTCAGTGCCCCAAAATCCATAGGAATACGTGTGTCTTGTTACCAGATCCGCACACTTTTTTTTGTGTGGCTGTGTTAATAATTTTAATAAGTTGACCATTATTTCTGAATTTCAAATTTGATTACTATTGTTTTTTACACAGATCGATCCTAGGAGAAATACACATCAGGAAATGCATATAGAATTGTTGCATTTTAATCTCAAGACTGGGGATTGATCAGCCTAAAATTAATTATCTGAGTCATTTGAATAGTATAGGCGTATCAAAAAGATATCTCGATGCAATTTAACTGGCCCGAATTTTAATTGATACAATTTTTAGGGATTTTTTTATTTTAGAAAATTTTTTCTCGGGACCTCATTTCAAAATTTGGTTTGATCAACCAATAAAATAAATTAAACACTTGTTGGTGATAGGATTGTACCAGTAATAAATCTAGAAGAGAAATTTTAGGCCGATATTTACATTCCAATTTTTTTTTTTAATTATTCTATCTGCGAACTTGCTATATCTGGATCTGATTTCCAAATTGGCATTTGATCAGCACCTAAAATAAATTTTAAGTAATTTTGATGGTATCCGTGTATCAAAAAAAAATCGCGAAGCAATTTCACAAGCCCAAATTTTAATTAATAAACTTTTTATGTATTATTTTTATTTTAGAAAATGTTTTCTGTGGATCAACTTTTTCTTTGAATTATTGTATTTTCGAAATTGCTTTCTCTGGATATGGTTTGCAAACTGGCATTTGATCAGCCCCTAAAATTACTTGTGAGTCAATTTAATGGTATAAGTGTATCAGAAAGATATCTTGAGGCAATTTAACTTGCCCAAGTTTTAATTAATAAAATCATTAGGGAGTTTTTCTATTTTAGAAAATACTGTCTCTCGACGTCATCTCAAAATTTCGTTTGATCAATCGATAATTAATATAGGACAACCTCCAATTGAAAAGATAACATCTGAAATAAAGTTTACAGAATTGGTGTCATCACTTCTAACAGCATAATTTAAAGTTGAACGAAGCCTCAAAAAAATACATTAAAATAACATTCCGAGGAGCTTTGAATTACACTCAAACATTCTTATTTTCTGAAAAGATACCAATAATGTATGAATTTACTTTGCAGACCTGGTGAAATAGAAAATTATAGAATAATATCTAAAAACGTTGGAATGAAAATTCCGACCTAAAATTTCGCTTCTACATTTCTATTCGATGCACTACTATCCTGAGCGATTTTTTCATTTATTTCTGTAGTTTATCAAACGAAATTTTGAAATGAGGCCCAGAGAAAACATTTGCTAAAATAAAAAATTCATGAAACTTTACTAATAAAAATTGGGGCTTGTTAAAGTGCTTCGACAATTTTTTGGATACACCGATACCATCAAAATTACTCAAAATTGATTTTAGCGGCTGATCAAATGCTACTTTGGAAATCAGATCCAGATATAGCAATTTCGAGAATGGAATAATTTAAAAACAAAATCGGCATGAAAATTCCTCCATAAAATTTCACATCTAGATTTATTACTGATACAATCCTATCACCAACGTGTCTTTAAATTATCTTATTGGTTGATCAAACCAAATTTTGAGATGACGTCCATAGAAAACATTTTCTAAAGTAATAAAATTGCTAAAAACTTAATTAATTCAAATTTGGACTCGTAAAATTGCTTCGAGATTTTTTTTATTCACCGATACCCACAAAATTACTTAAAATTGATTTTAGTTGCTGATCAATTGCCAATTTGGAAATCAGATCCAGATACAGCAATTTCGAAAATAGTATAATAAAAAAATTGTAATGTAAATATCGGCCTAAAATTTCTCTTTTAGATTGATTACTGGTACAACCCTATCACCAACAAGTGTTTAATTTATTTTATTGGTTGATGAAACCAAATTTTGAAATAAGGTCCAGAGAAAAAATTTTCTAAAATAAAAAAATCCCTAAAAATTGTATCAATTAAAATTCGGGCCAGTTAGATTGCTTCGAGGTATCTTTTTGATACGTCTATACCATTAAAATGACTCAGATAATTAATTTTAGGCTGATCAATCCCCAGTCTTGGGATAAGGTCCACAGATAACGATTTTTCAACAATGTTGATTAAAATGCACCAATTCTATCTGCATTTCCTGATGTGTATTTCTCCTGGGATCGATCTGTGTAAACAAAAACGGTAATCAAATTTGAAATTTAGAAATAATGTTCAACTTATTAAAATTATTAATAAGTAATAATTGTTAAATTGTTAGTAATTATTATTTAAATTATTACTGCCGACACTGTCAGTGATAAACATACAAAACTATCAAACATTTCTTTGGTAAAGAATAATCAATCGAAAATCAATTTAAAATTTACGCAGTAATATTTCATTCACTTTACTTAAAACATACCCTATCTATTCAGAACATATCTGTTTTTATGCCGTAAATAAGCGGTAAACACAATTCACTCTTCGCCCACTGGAAGCGCAGAATATTATTACTATTTTATAGTACTTATCACTCAGCAGACATTCTATTTTGTTATTGGCACAGAAAAAAATTGACGTTTATTTCTCAGTTCACATTTCTCATTTCATAATTAATTAAACACTTTTATTATTTGTAATTACCATGTAACATAACCTATATTGTTTTGACGCTTGTATCCATTTGAAGTTTCGAACGCAACCATGGAAACTATGATAAGATTGATCCGAAGATGCACGGACTTGACCGAATGGCCGATCCGAATGCAACTTTAAAGGCGCGAAATATGAAAATACCCCTGTATAATGGCTTCTCCCCTGCTA
>NC_046664.1:139145075-139157641 GCF_010883055.1 Belonocnema kinseyi | reverse complement strand
GTATCTAGGTATATATATATATATATATATATATACCTGGATACCTGGCTCTCACCCAGGAGGCTCGGGTTCGATTCCCGGTATCGGAACCATTCGGTTCGGTTTTGATTCCTCTAGAATCAAACCGAAGGGCCTATGACAAAGCCACCGAACTCGTCCTCGGGTTGCGGATAGAGGGTCCTTGTATCAAGGGCTTCTGCTGAATATGGTTACAAAAATAAATAGGCCGTCGCGGACAATTGTCCAGGGGTGGTCCCGAAGAAATTAACCCCCAAGCGGAGGTGTGAAAACCGTGCCGAAAGCTGAATGGCACCTGGGTGAGGTGTCTAGAACGGTGAATCTGGGATACCGGGCGACCTCTCAGAGTACGTAGCCTTATCTTTGCATGCATGGCTCTACAAGGATGGACGAACCCCTTTCCCTAGCTTCTCGTGGGAACAACAATGACAACACCAAACATGCTTGTAGTAAGAGCGGTTCAAAACAACAGAACGCGCAGGGCTCCCAACAATGGGTCAGCCAAGAATGCCGACCAATCTAGAGCTGGGGGAGCGAATGAAAATGGATTTATTGCAATGGATCGGCGGGTTCTCGCGACCTTTGGGTGGACGGAGCGACTGAATCACGACTTACTAGAGTGCTACGAGGCGAGTGTGGCCCCTGAACGGAGTTACATGGCACGGCTGCATGCTATGTGTTGCGAGAAACACCCGGAGCTATCGCACTTTTCGCAGCAACGTCTGCGAAACCATGCTGAACTACTCCGTAAAAGGGACTATGTAAGCGGAACGCCTACTCTACCACTGCTAGAACAAGCCGGCAACAAAGAAAGAGAGGCGACACTAAGACCAACCGCGGGCAGGCATCCAATAGAGGAAGAGCGATGCTTTACGACCCGAAGAAATATCAACACCAAGGTTTCTCTCCAGCCTAAAGATCTGGCTGAAATGGATGACGAGCTTCGTGGATATTTTTCCGGAAAATCTGACCTCTGGGCTGTCAATTATTGTGTGTATAATGCAGAGAGAGCTTCGGTCGATGCGAACCGTTAAACAAAACCATCGGGTGATCATAAGACCAAAAGACGAATGCATCAACTTGCCATAAAGATAGGCTGGGCAAGGTAGTACGCGTCCCGCATTCAGTGTGTGATTGACTACATCACAGCTGGCAGGAATTTTACCGCAAAGGTTCGAAAGTTCGCGCGCGAACTCCGGACCCGTTATCACACACTTAACAAGTCAAAGCTGCTGACCATCAGGCAGCATATTGTTGAGAGAATACGGATACTATCTGACGCTAAGAGAAGTCTAGAGCGCAGGGATAGGTTGGTCAGAGAAAATCAACAGTTTCTCTCTGACCCATCTCGACTCTTCCAAGACCCTACGGTTACTGTCGAACACCCACTCAAACCAGAGGACGTCGAAGTATTTTGGAGAGAAGTCTACGAAGTGCAGCATAAACTGAACGAAGTCTCAGAAAATATAAAAAGCTTCAAGGAGTTATGTGTTGCCCTCATAACACCTGATAAAGAAGCCCACCCATCACTACCGAGGAGGTGAAAAATGTATTAAGAGGGATGAAGAACTATTCCGCACCGGGACCAGATTGTATCAAAACCTTCTGGTGGAAGCAGTTTTCTTCAACCCATCAGCATTTGGCCCGTATTTTCACCTCATATTTGAAGTCTCAAAAGCCGATTCCGGAGTGGTTGGTGGAAGGGCGCACAATACTCCTGCCGAAAATAGGCAACTTAGCTGACCCAAAGAATTACCAGCGTGACCTATCGATGGCCTGGATGGATTATCGGAAAGCTTGCGATTCGACCTCCCATAAACTGACCATCTGTCTTTTGGAAATCTTAAAGGTTCATGCGCAAATAGGTGCATAGAGAGATTGATGCCGCTTTGGAAAACCAGATTTACTATCTCATCTGGAAAAAATCGTGTGACAACTAACAAGGTCACCTTTCAGAGAGGTGTCTTTCAGGGCGACACCATGAGCCCACTTCTCTTTTGCCTTACATTATTGCCACTATCTCTAGCACATCGCCATTCCGACGGGTACTTGTGCGACAAACTTACAGATCGAAAGTACGAGGTCACTCATGTATTTTACGTGAATGATCTTAACATCTATGCTAAAAACAAAGAGCAACTACATTTAGCTCTAGGGATTGTCGAACGATACACTAAGGAAATTGGAATGGAATTTGGGTTAGAAAAATGCGCCAAGGTTTATTTGAAGCGAGGAAAAACTTAATTAATGGCATCCCTGAAGATCCTGAGCTCGTTGATAGAAGCGCTATATGACACCTTTGCGCTGGAGAGACTTATACATACCTGGGCGTGCCACAGAGCCGCATTCAGGATGTAACATCTATAAAGCATACTCTCCGAAGCAAATATAAACGTCTCATCCGACAGATTTGGTCTTCCGAACTGTTGGCGAGGAACAAAGTATCTGCAATGAACATGCTTGCCGTCCCGGTAGTACTATATTCATTTGGAGAAGTTCCATGGACGAAGAGCGAGCTCAGATCCTTGATATCGAGACAAGAAAGGTTATGCACATGAACAAAAGCATGCATCTTAAGTCTTCCGTTCCGCGACTGTACATCTCACGCCGTCAAGGTGGTCGCGGAATATTGAGTTTTGAATGTCTTCACAACAGGATTATTCTGGGTACAGCACATAAGAGTTGCAAATGGAAGAGACCCTCTTCTTAAAATGGTCAGGAATCATGAAGAAGTGGGCAAAGGATCGTTTCTGTACAAAGCAGCGGAGGAGGCTGCTCAAACACTCGGATTTGACTTCAGTATTAGGGGTGAGCAAAATGCATCAAATCTTATCTATCTCGAGTACTCACTCCTGAAAGTCCGGATTAAGAAAGCACAAGAGAAAAACTTTCGTGAACAGCTCGTCGATAAGAGGATGCACGGTATCTTCCACAGAAATGTGAAGGATCAGTCAATGTCTTGTGAGCTAACGTTTGCATTTCTTAAATCGCCCGGTTTGAAGTCTGGTACGGAGGGTTTCATTTTTGCATGCCAAGATGGTGTCATTTCCACCTTAACATACCGTCGCCACATTTCAGCCAAGACGTTCGTGATGATAGCTGCAGGGCGTGCCATGCACACCCCGAGCATTAAACTCACATACAATCTAGTTCTCTAACTAACGCGGGAACGGCCTACATTCAAAGGCACAATGCGGCACTAAGAGTTCTTTATTACCATCTCTGTCACTCTTACGGCATTAACCTTAATATCGCTCCTCTAAATGCTCCTAGGGAATCGAGTCAGTTGTCGAGAATGGGAAGTGCCGCATATACTGGAACTTTATATTCTCGACAATTGTTTCTGTTGCTCACTCGAGGCCTGACATGGTTCTTCTTGACTTCGAGAAGCGAACCATGTTCGTTATCGAATTTTCGGCACCAGCTGACAAAAACATCATAACCAAGGAGAATGAAAAAAAAGAGAGGTATCGAGACCTGATAAGGGAGTTGCAACGATTGTACCCGGAATATTCTGTTAAACTAATCGCCCTTGTCATCGGCGCTCTTGGAGGTGCCAAGCTTACACTTGCTAATGGCCTAAAAAGCATCCCTGCGTGTAAACAATATGCTAAAACACTTGCGGGAAAAATGCAGAAGGCGGTTGTCCGTGGGTCGCTCGGTGTTCTTAGGGATTGTCCATATATTACGTAAGACGTTTTTCTGTTGTTTGAATAAAGACGAAAATAATATTTTTATCAAGTTGAAAAGGACAGCGATATAAACAAAAGAAAAATGTCTTACGTAATATATGGACGATCCCTTAGGGTGCACGAGGCTTTTGCTGGATTGTCGTATTGATTCCTTTACAGACTGTAACCACCTATCTCACGGTCGTGAGACGTGGTTGTGGCTGAAATTTTACCGCGATTTCGCTGGGAGCGGGTGCAATTTTCCAGATTAGCACCCGCTCCCGGCGAAATCCTGCGGTTGTCCTGATGACAAATTTTTAATGGTGTGTGTGTGTGTGTGTGTAGGGTGTGTGTAGGGTGTAGGGTGTAGAGTGTAGGGTGTCCCAGAAAAATTATAGTTCCTTGTAATTGCGGATAGAAAAAAAATTCAAGTCTAAAAGTCCCAAGACATTTTTGGGTCCGGTTATTTAAACATTCGCATATTTTGAATTATTGTAAATTCCTCCAAGTCTTTTGAATACTGCACAATTATCTCGATTTCTTAGACTTCACATGTAATCTTTTGAATTGTTTTAAAAGTTTCAAAGATTACTTTTGAAATATTTGGGATATAACTTGATTTATGTTTCTTTTTCTGAATTCTTCTGAAAGCAAGGAATGAACATTGACGGATGAACAGCTACTGCATTATGATGCATACGTTTTTCTTTAATTGTGCCTAATTCTGTAAAGGTATTTGAATTCAGGTTTTTTGATTTTTTAAATCTTTAGAGTATACGTTGAATTGTTTTAAATTTCTTCAACGCTGTTGAATTCTGCAGAATTCTCTCGATTTCTTAGAACTCACTGGTTATCTTTTGAATTATTTTAAAATGTTTTGAACTCTTTTGAGTACTGCAGGCCTTCTCCTTTCCTTTGAATTCTCCGAATTCTTCGAAATTCTTCGAACTCTAATGAATACTATGAATTCTCCAAAATCCTTTTAATTTTTCAGAAAGCTTTAACTATTCTGAATTCTTTGAAGTTTTATGAAACTATTCAATTCCTTTAATTAGTTGAAATCGTTTGAATACAACTGGAAGTCCCATGAGGACCGATCGAGTCCCAATCACTTGACTAGTCATTGCAATTTGTCACTTAATCGTATCTGATAGGTTTACGCAGGTATCAAGAATTAAGAAATAATTTTTTTGGGGGTGCAGTTATAACTGCAAATATACGACCGATGAAGAGATTTTGACGACGCCTTTACCAAGAATAACTCATAGAAACTATTTTATGCTATATAATTTTTAAGTAATTTCAGTTATAAACAGATTGAGGGGGAAGGAAAACGTCCTCCTTTTTAGAGGATGTTCAATGGCTTATCCTCACACCAGTACAAATTAGTAACACTTACATTTTTAATAATAATTGATTAAAACTAGTTTATTAAATTAACTTTTTAAATAATATTTTATTAGGGTTTATAAAAGAGAAATTCATTGAGCATTTCAAAATATAATTGAATATAAAATGTAATTTAACGTAATAATGCTTCCTTTTTTGTTATAATTAGAAATTTTAGCTTCATAATTATTTTGTCTTATCATAGTCTAATATCACAGTCTATTAACACAGTCTAATCTCTCTGATCTGTCTACTGTAGAGAAAAAATACTCGAAGCTTTCTTTTAAGAATTGAATACATCCGAACGCACGGATTTGTAAATAGACGCTTGTACGTGATCCTGTTTTTGTGATCCTGGATTGTTGTGGTTATTATTTCCTATCTATCCAGGATACTGCTCCGTCATAAAACCCGTGACGGGGCAAGTGCGATATACAGGAGCGCCGTCGTGCTGAAAGATGATGTTCTGCCTGATGATCAGTGGAACTGATAATCCGAAAAAAGTATTTTAGAAAATTACAACATGAGTAGAAGACTTTCGTGTAAGACTTCGGGAAGTAAATAGGGACCAATCACTTTATCTCCAACCAAACCGGTCCAGAAGTAAAGATTCCATCTGTACTGGAAACCGTGATTTCGTGTCACCTCTGGATTTTCTAGAGCATAATGGTGCTCGTTGTGGATGTTTAAGACCCCCTCCCGAGTGAATGTATAGCGTGTTATTATTAATTACTTGGCTTAAATTGAAAGGAATTTTGTATCAAACAATGGATTGAAAAATGTCTCAACAGATTAGATTTCTTTTAAATATTCTACCCAACCAGGTTGTAATTTCTGGACCTTCGTGTAGTGATACGGATGAAGTTTCTCCCTCTTGATGATTCTATGAACCGTGGAGCGAGGAATGTCCAATCCCCGAGAAGTTATGCATGTGGACGTCGTAGGGTTTTGGTAGACGTAGTCCAGGACAGCATCTTCATACCGACGTACCTAACTGTCTTGTTCTGCACGTAGCCCATGTTTCCGACCACGTTGAGGAACCAGCTGACCAGTTTCCATCAATCGCCGATGCAAATGGATAAAGACTCGCGGATTTGGCTGATTTTCGTGATTGGGGTACCGTTGAGCATACACTCGAACTGCTTCTGCTTCATTACTCAGACAGTCCCCATAAATAAGGTGCATTTAGGCATACTCCTGATTGGTGTAAGCTGCCATTAGGAAGTGATACAAGAATTCAAAGGCGAAATTGTAAAGGAACGGTAAATAAAAAAGAACACGAACGAGAACAGCAAAACAAACTAAATTAAAGGAAACTAAAATAAACATGAACACGAATACAAACAGGAATTCCACAATTTTAGTTCAACGAGCACAAAAGAGCCTAATCTATCTGACAGATTGGAAACATCTTATTTTTCATGTAGATAAAAAACAAAAAATAAAGACATCAATATCTTTTTTTTACAGGAAAAAAACATTTGAAAGTGTTAAAATTAGTCTGAATTCCTTTGAATAGATATTTACATATTAGAGAAAATATCAAATAAATACACTCATGGGATCATTTTTCTGACTGAAAATTTAAGTAAGTGCTTCAGAAATTCCTTTTATTAATATGTAAAATTGTACACTTTTCGTATTCAAAATTTCTGGATCCTAAGGGTTTGAGAAATTTCAAGGTTAATGAACAGAAAGTGTCCCAAACAATGACAGTGTAAAAATACATTCATTGACAAATAGCCAGATTTTGAAACAACACTTTCCCACTAGAAGATGTAAATAAATAAACAAATTATAACGAATATAAATCACAAACAAATTATAAACTTTGTTTACTCTTGACCTATTTTATTCATTTAGATTAACTGAAGTATTCTATAAACACATACAAAATTCAAGTTGTCACATTTTTGAACTGTCATACATTTGAAAAAATTGCCTGCATATCGAGAGAATTCTACAGAATTCATAAGATTTGAAGGATTTAAAAATAATTGAACTTGCATTCTAAGGATTTCAAGAAAGTGAAACAAATTTTAAAGAATTCAAATGATTTCAAACGAATTCAAAGATTTATACAGAATTCTGTAGAATTAAAAAGAAAACGGGTGCATCCTAATCAAGTAGTACTTACCCGGGCGACAAAAGTTGATGCATTTGGAAATAGTTGAAAAAAATTTCATGTTTTGAGAATAATTTAGAAAATAAAAAATAAATCAAGCTATATCCTGCATTATTCAAGAGAATTCAAAGATCTTTAAAAGAATGCAAAAGATTACAAATGAATTCTAAGAAATCAAAAGAATTCTGCACAATTCAAAAGCGTTGAAGTAATTTAAAATTAAAAAACGTTAAAAGAATTCAAATTACTTCAAGTAAATTGAAGATTTATCAAGAATTCTGCAGAATTAAGAAACGAGTGCATCCTACTTCAGTAGTAGTTCACCGTCGACCAAAGTTGATTTATTTGGAAATAGTTCAAAAGAATTTCATGTTTTCGGAACAATTCAAAAAATTTAAAATAAATTAATTTATACTCTGAATTATTGAAGAGAATTCAAAGATCTTTAAAAGAATTCAAGAGATAAGAGAATTCAAGGAGAAAAAATTCAAGAGAATTCAAAAAGTTTCAAAAGATTTCAATTGAATCCAAATAATTCCACAGATGCAAACTCCTGTTAAATAAAACAAGAAGCCAACAACCAAATTTGGACCACAACGAGAAACCAGAAACAAAAAATCCTATTGCAATCTGAAAAACCCAAAAAACGAATAAAATTTTCGGATAAAAATAAAAAAGAGAAAAGAAAAATAAGAAGGCAGCCAACCACATCCCCTTCCTTCACTTTTTCTTTCTTTTGTCTTCTTTGTTTTTATTATCATCAAATTACAATAAAATAACATTCAAAATAAAAATAAAAAAATAAAATAAAATTGCATTACCAACGTTTCGGTACTCGTACAGTACCGAATCGTACAGCCCTTATCAAAGCAAGAAAAATATAAATGGTAGACATTGACAGCACCCACGAACAGGTGCTCTCTCTTTGATACCTGAGAATCGAATGAGGGTCAGTAGACCAATCTGATGTAAACCCAATATAAAAATCTATCACTATTACATCAGAAATAGAGAAAGTAAAAGAAAAACAGAATTCATGAAACAGCCACGTTCAATGTAATTAATCATATTAGCATAACTTTTGTTCAACTTATCCAAATCGGTTTTTAAATTAATAGATAACTTTTCTTGCTAATTAATAAAAAGCATTTCCATGAATTCCCTCTTTCTCTCATTATTTTCACGATGCAAAATTTGAACATTATCCCAGTCAAACTCATGTTCAACATCAACAAATTCCTTTGTATGTCTGGAAAGAACACTTATACCAGCGTCCCAAAAGAACATCACTTTTGTGTTCCTCTATCCTATTATTAAGAGGTCTGCCAGTCTGTCGCACGTAATTCATCTTACAGATCCTGCAAGTGATCTTATAGACTCTAATTGCAATATGTTTCTCCATTAACTTTTATGGATAATGATGCGGAAAAAGGATATTCCTTACCATGTTCAAACTTCTTGTGTGGAATGAAAAATGGGACAAACGTAGAGCTCTGTCAACTAAGTTTTTGATTACTGCAATTTTGTTTTGAAAGAGATGGGCAGAAAGGAAATTTAAAATTCTACCTGAATATGTACTTTTTCTATATCAATTGGTAATAATATTACTATCCAAACCCTTAATTACTTCTATGTCCAAAAAATTGATCATATTATCCTGTTCTATTTCATGAGTAAATTGAAGTTTTGGATGAAAACTTTTAACAGTATCAATGACTATCTTCAACTTTTCTAGAGGAACACATAATAAGGTATCGTCAATAAAACAAAGCCAAAACAAAATCTAATTTCCCTAAAGCAAAAACCTCCAAATCTTCCATTACTATTTCTGCAAAAATCGGAGAAAGGACTGAAACTATGGGAGTACCAGACCTCTGCCTATAAAAAGATCCATTAAATTTAAAATAAGTTGACTCCATAAGAAAAACTATCCCTTCGATAAAATCCTTTTGACATAATCGAGTACGAGTTTTTATATTATCCCATCTATTTAAAATTGTCTGTTTAACTAATTCAAGGGGTATACTCGGAAACATTGCAATAACATCCAAAGAAATCATTACATAGTCATCCGGAACCTTTTTTTGAATAATACTTTTTTGAAATTCCCAGCTATTTTTTACATTATATTTAGAAGTTGTGATAGAGTCCTTGAGAATCAAATTGAAATTCTGTTCTAAAAATTGTGTGGGAGTATTAATAGTTCAAATAACTATTCTTAAGGGATAGCCAACAGGATTTCCGAAACAAGGTTTTACACTTGTCAAAGAGCTTTGTTGAGAAAAATAGTTTGCACATCATTTATATTGATCGTAGAATTTCTAAAGGTTTCATGATGACGAAAGAGTTTCTTAGAAGCAACCCTGATGTGGGTTGCATGAATGCTGATAAAGGCAGTATTACTGTTTGCATGAAAAAATCGAATTATATCAGGAATATGGAGAATTTGCTTTCTGATAATGATAATTTTGAATTATTGCATGAAAATCCGTTAAAAAAATTAAAAAGAGACACTTTTAAGATGCTTGAAAATTGGAGAAAGAAAGGACTTCTGGGAAAGGATATAAGATGGACTGATATTAACACTGAAGATACAGCTCTTGCGAGATGTTATGGTTTGAGGAAAATTCGCAAAGATGACTATCCCTTAAGAATAGTTATTTCAACTATCAATACGCCCACAAAATTTCTGAAACAGAATTTAAATTTGATTCTCAAGGACTCTATCACAACTTCTAAATATAATGTAAAAAATATCTGAGAATTTCAAAAAAGTATTATTCAATAAACGGTTCCGGATAACCATGTAATGATTTCTTTGGATGTTATTGCAATGTTTGCGAGTATACTCCTTGAATAATTTAAACAGGCAATTTTTAATGGATGGGATAATATAAAAACTCGCAATCGATCAAAAAGATTTTATCGAAGGGATAGTTTTTATTATGGAGTCAACTTATTTTAAATTTGATGGATCTTTTTATTGACAGAGGTCTGGTACACCCATAGGTTCAGTCATTTCTCCGATTTTAGCAGAAATAGTGATGGAAGATTTGGAGGTTTTTGCTTTTGGGAAATTAGATTTTGTTTCGCCTTTTTTTTGTTTGTCGACGATACCTTATTATGTGTTCCTCTAGAAAAGTTGCAGATGGTCATTGATACTTTTAAATGTTTTTATCCAAGACTTCAATTTCCTCATGAAATAGAACAGGATAATAGAATCAGTTTTTTGGATATAGAAGTAATTAAGGTTTAGGATGGGAATTTTATTACTAATGGGTATAGAAAAAAAACATAATCAGGTAGAATTTTAAATTTCCTTTCTGCTCATCCCTTTCAAAACAAAATTGCTTTAATCAAAAACTTATTTGACAGAGCTCTACGTTTGTCCCATTTTTCATTACACATAAGAAATTTGAATATTTTAAGGAATATCCTTTTTCACAATCATTATCCACAAAAGTTAATTGGGAAACATATTGCAATTACAGTTCAACCAATCAAAAACAAAGAGAAAAAAATTTTCAATTCAAACTATTTTCCGTAAACCATTTAAAATCGATTAAGTGATAAATTTTTGCAAAGTTCCTTTGGATAAATTTGAAACGGGTGGTGTAGTCTATAAGATCACTTGCAGGATCTTTAAAATGAATTGCGTGGGACAGACTGGCAGTCTTCTTAATACCAGAATAGAGGAACACAAAAGTGATCTTCGTTTGGGATGCTATTATAGAAATGTTCTTGCCAGACATACAAAGGAATTTGATGATGTTGACCATGAGTATGACTGGGATAATGTTCAAATTTTGCAGAGTGAAATTAATGAGAGCAAGAGAGAATTCATGGAGTGGCTGTTTCATGAATTCTGTTTTTCTTGTACTTTCTCTATTTTTGATGTAATTGTGACAGATTTTTATATTGTGTTCACAACAGATTGGCCTCCTGACCCTCAATCGATTCTCAGGTATCAAAGAGAGAGCACCTGTTCGTGGTTGCTGTCAATGTCTACCATTTATATTTTTCTTGCCTTGATAAGGGTACTGGACGAGTACCGAAACGTTGGTAATGCAATTTTATTTATTTTTAAAATTTTTATTTTGAATGTTATTTTATTGTAATTTGATGATAATAGAAATAAAGAAAACGAAAGAAAGAAAAAGAGAAGGAAGGGGATGTTGGTTGGCTGCCTTCTCATTTTTCTTTCCTCTTTTATTTTTGTCCGAAAATTTTATTTGTTTTTTGGTTTCTTCAGATTGCAATAGGATTTTTTGTTTCTGTTTTCTCATTGTGGTCCAAATTTGGTTGTTGGATTCTTGTTTTATTTAACTGGACTTTGCATCAATTTGATAATTGGACGTTAAATAGAATTTTTAATTTTGATTTTAATCTACTTTAAATTTCTAAAATTTTGCATTATACGGAATCTTTCTCGCTCTCTCGCTCTGAAAGACACCTCTCTGAAAGGTAAACTTGTTAGTTGTCACATGATTTTTTCCAAATGAGATAGGAAATCTGGTTTTCCAAAGCGGCAGCAATCTCTCTAGGCACCTTGCGATTTGCAGATGAACCTTTAAGCTTTCCAAAAGACAGATGGTCCATGGGAGCTCGAATCGAAAGCTTTCCGGTATCAGTCCAGACTACCGATAGATTTCGCTGATAGGATGCTTAATCTTTGCACACATCTATCGATAAGCAGGTTCTCCAGACATTCTGCTACGTCTGTCTTTGAGCCGCGTTGTTCATACGTTTCTTGCCACACAGGTCCGATTGCCCAAACAATCCTATCATTTAGAATAGCTGTGAATATCTTATACAGTGCGTTCAGGAAAGTGATTGGCCTGTGATCCTTTGGGTCAGCCAAGTTTCCCAATTTCGGCAGGAGTACTGTGCGCCCTTCCACCAACCGCTCCGGAATTGACCCCTCTGACTTTAAATATGACGTGAAAATACATGCTAAATGCTGATGCGTTGAAGGAAACTTCTTTCACCAGAAGGTTTTGATACAATCTGGTCCCGGAGCGGAATAGTTCTTCATCCCTCTTTATCATGGAAAAAATTTGAAAAAATTCACAAGTATGAGGAAAACTGTTGTGAACCAGTTGCAGCTGAGAAATTTAAAAAATAATAAGAATTGTTGCATAAAAGTACAAAAATGTGCAACTATATTATCTTCAGTCCTAATATAGATATTAAAGCGATTCAAACTGCAAACTGTAATTGATAGGCTCTGTATTTATTTTCAATCACCCGGAAGGATGTGTCAGTCTTTTTTTTTTTTGGTGAAAATCGCGATATTTTTTTGTTGGAAAACAAGTGGCAGAAAGCAGAGGGGGGTTTTTTTTGTTTTACTGCCGACCGCTGGT
>NC_046664.1:139131874-139144975 GCF_010883055.1 Belonocnema kinseyi | reverse complement strand
CCCCCCCCCCTCCTCTGCTTTCTGTCACTTGTTTTCCAACAAAAAAAACTGTCAAAAAATATCGCGATTTTCACAAAAAATAAGACTAGCACATCCTTACGGGTGATTAAAAATAAATACAGAGCCTATCAATTACAGTTTGCAGTTTGAATCGCTTTAATATCTGTATTAGGACTGAAGATAATATAGTTGCACATTTTTGTACTTTTATGCAACAATTCTTATTATTTTTAAAAATTTTCAACTGCAACTGGTTCACAACAGTTTTCCTCATACGCCCCTTGTATAAGAAATAATGCTCTAAACTTGACTGTTTCTTAAATGTACCCAAAAATCCTTACTTTTTTTACATTTTTCAGTCTGCTAAGCACAAAAATTTTGTTACATAAACGTCTTCAAGCTCATTAACGTAGAACACTTTCAGCTTTTAAATGACTGTTTTTTTGTTGCGCTAGCATTTTTTTTGACTGAGATTTTAAGCTTCAAAGGCAAATGCCGATAGTTTTTGCCGATAGTAGGTATATATACATAGATATAGATATTTTCCTGCCATTATTTCTCAAGTGACCCACCTAAAAATGTTTTGTTTTCAGATCGGGTTTATATTGGGTAAATTTAGTGTGCTTTTGGATAGGATACCAATAGGTATTGGTATGTTTCCTGCAAATTTTGAATAATTAACAAAAAGTATATCACAAAAAATCAATTTTTATAACATTTTTCAGAATAACATTTTTCAAACATTTCTTTGTCCCTCAAAACTTTACATTAAAATTTTTCTTTCCAATAGCATTCATGCATCAAAATTATTCTTCACCATTTCATCATCAATTGAGACTTCCGTTCTGGAATTATAATTTTAGAGGGATTGTGAGTTTTTAGGAGGGTGCCAAATTTGTGAGGGATCTCGCAAATTAAGGGAGTTGGAGGATTTGGAGCGCCGAGAAGCGTGTGAAGTCAATGAACACTAGACAAATTAAAAACAACTGTGGTTTATTCAAACATACTTACAACGGTGAGTTTCAAAATGGAATTGGTCTGAATAGTCCGAACTGGGCTGCAAAGCCAAGAGCGGGCAAGCGTTGGTGGTTGGCGCTCGGACAGTGAAGCCAAGGTATCGTGAGAGTTGCTGATGATTGGCCTCGGAAATGAGGCGGTAAGGTACTAGACGCGTCGTCTGGCAATCGCCGTTTATTTTTCCAAAAGGGGTTAAGGTATTCTCCGAGTGCGCTAGGAAGTACCTTCGATGGGTGAGGGAAACACAAGACTGAGTTCTCGGCGACGAGGTTTTGGCTATTAGTACTAGAAAGTGATACTCTCCCCACCCCTAGTCCTGGGCCCGCAGGGCCGTATTACACCGGGGTGATTGTAACTTTGTTATAGTTTTCGCTGGCTAAGAATCGGTTTATCTCAATTGAGTTACTCAATGAGTTAAATGACATAGTTTTTTATTGAAAAAATTATAGGAGAAATCTGAAAAAAATTCATGGTGCTACATTAAACATTTCTGACCAGATTGCCGTGGAAAAATTTGCAAAATATAAATAATTGTTCGTTTTTTGTGAATAAATATACGACCGCTCCATCTTCAGTCCTAATGAAGATAATGAAGTGATTTAAATTAGAGGTAGTTAGTTGAAATACCTGTAATAATTTACAATTTGAAGGAAGTATGTAGTTCTTGTTGTCTTCGTACAAATTGCGATATTTGAAGTCAGTTTTTTATATAGGAAAGCAAGTGCGAGAGCCCAGCGTGGTGCCGTTCTTTCAGGGGATCGTCCTCGGTTTTCCTCAGCCTGCCCTACCCAACTTGTGCCTCCGAGCCTCACTCTGGCCTTCAAACCCTTTCCTTGTATTGAGGAAAACCGAGGCCGATCCCCTGAAAAAGCGGCCCCACACTGGGCTCTCGCACTTGCTTTCCTATATAAAAAACTGACTTCAAATATCGCAATTTGTACGAAGACAACAAGAAGCACATACTTCCTTCAAATTGTAAGTTATTACAGATAGATCAACTAACTACCTCCAATTTAAATCACTTTATTATCTTCATTAGAACTGAAGATAGTGCGGTCGCATATTTATTCACAAAAAACGTACAATTATTTATATTTTGCAAATTTTTAGACGGCAATCTGTTCAGAAATGTTTAATGTACAACTGTGAATTTTTTCAGATTTTTCCTATTATTTTTTCAATAAAAAACTGTGCTTCAAAGTTCATTGTTTTTAAAAGCTATCAAATTTCTTCACTTTTCATCGCATTTTCAGAACTGTAAGCTACAAATAATTTTTTGGAATATTACTTTTCGGCTCATTAACGTACAACATTTGCACCTTTAAAATGATACCTCTTTCGTTAACCTACCATTTTTGCTTCATATGCTTATTCAACGTCAAAGCCAGAGGACTTGAATTTTCTGGGCGATAGTAGTTCATCAAATTTAATTATAATTCCAGAGTAAGTAAAGGTTGCTTAAAGTACCAAGTTAATAAATCGAAAAAAAAGTAAGAAATAATTTTAAAAAATAGAAGGGCATGAATTAGAATCTTCCTATCTTCATCTTGACCCCTACTTTTATCACGTTTTGGTATTTAATTTCTGTTTTATTAATATATGTTTATAATTTTTTTTTATTTAGCTCATCTTAGTTTTTATTGTATTACTGAATTTATACAATATATCACGTTTTATTCTCTTGTCATTTTTATAAAACAGGATTTTTTTAAAATATGTTACTCTTTTACGTTTGGGGGTCACCTCCAGCGTTACGCTTATGTTATAATGACATATGCGTACTGTAGAAAAAGCATTATGTACTAGGTGTGGGAGGGATGGGGTTCAAATTGACAGGAAAAGGTCTAAATGCAATATATCTATTTTCTTACTGCAGAAAGGTTGGCAAGTCAATTAACTGTTCATCGGTAAAATGGTTGTACACGTTTAAAAACGTGTAGGTCAAAAAAGATAAGGTCCAACGACTTTAATTTTGAAAAGGTGACGAGTTTCGCGTGAATAGCGCGGAGAAAAATACTGAAAACCTTAAGGAACAATTCTCAGCATACCGTTTTCATGTAAATACATGAAAATGTAGGCCTTTTAAATCAAAATGATCCTGTTACCACGCCTATAGAGAAAACTACTAATTAACCTCATTATGTGCATGGAGATGTGTCTTAAATGTTAAATGAAAGAAAAATTGAAAACTTTGAGAAAAATACTCATCGAGACGTTGCTACGAAAAACATGAAACCCACATACCTATCTAATTACCTACCTTGAAGTATTTTCGAAGTGGAGATACGTCACTGGCACAGTACTGGCCCAGTAAATATTACCGGACGTCCAGTACTTGGCATCTGCTGGTAATGATCCGCAGCACTGACATGCATTACTGGCACGGTACTGCACATGAGTACTGGTTCTTTACTGGCTAAATACTGTTGTACGAAAATGCAAGAGTTAATTTTAAAAATAATAAAAAAATCATTGAATTGTGTTTGCGGCCATTCATTCATCAGCATACGACTTCATAAGGTCGAAATATTAATTATAATAAAAAAAGTGTAAATTTCAAACTTTTTGTTTAATTTTAAACACCTGCCATTGCTATACTCTAAATATATAACAAAAAATATGTAAAAAAAAAATAATTGATTGCGAGTATTTTCTCTATAAATGTTTATGGATAAACTTTCTACAGCTACCGGGTTTCGAACCTACATCTAAACCTGAACCTATCTCCTAGCAGTCGGGAGACATGGCCATCACTCTATAGCTATAGCTAAAGAATTAAAAGTCAAAGCAAAAACCATCCCCATAAGTCACAGCAACACTTTGACTAATTTTTTCATATAATATTTTGTTTTTTCGCATTTCTGACTATTTTAAGACTTTTGATAATGACATAAAATGTAATTTTTAACAACTCTCAATGTGTTTTAGACTATTTTACAATGATTAAGAATTATAATTTCTTCGGAAAATTTACAATGTGTCATAAAGATGAAAATTATAATTTTTTTCTTAAACAAAAACAGAGGAAAAATTATTTTCGTAATGTTTGTATTTATTGCCCTTCTAAAATTTAGAACACATGAACCACATTTTTAAACATTTTTTAGATCACATATGTTTCGAATTTCTTATCTCATCTCTATGACATATTTTTTCCCTATCATAATTAGAAGGTCCTAGAATTTTGGCATTCCTTAAAAACATGTTTAGAATTTAGAGTTTACCAGCGCCAAATAATTCTTGTTCAGTCGGACAAAAATTCAGAATTAGTTAAACCTCACTTTTTTAATAAATTTCATTATTGAATTTGTTTCTAATATTAATAATTGTCTCAAGAAGGAATTTCTTTATCATTATATTATTTTTGTCCAAAATTCTTGCAATATAACTTTAAAAAACGTCAAATTATAGAAAATCGTAAAAAACATTCTTTCAAAAAATAATTTGTTCATTATATAATATTTGAATATCTTTAAAAAATTGTACTCTCTAAACTTAGCATTAGCTATTTGCAACCAACCACCTCGACAGAAATACCGTTGATGATCCAACACCACCACATCTTCCAGAGGTGGATGGCCTTATACAACCAGAGGCAGAAGCAGAGGATCAGCAACCAAAAAAGCGAAGAAAATTGACATACTATATGAACAGAGTTGTTATGCGTCTTTATTTTTTGTCAGAGAAATGTGGGAAAAGTATGAAGAGAAAACATCATAGACTCTTCTTACTTATCAAAAACGCTCGATATCTGTAAACAGGCTGCTTTCGGCTGTTGAAATAGCTGCTATCAAACTGGAAGTGGAACAGTAGCTTCATATGGATGAGCTCCACTTGGAAGATATGGACAACGAAGACTTGATTGATCCACTGGATCCATTAGAACCACAGCCGGATATTAATAGCGATGATGTGGATAGCGAAATCCCAGAAAAACTAAAACTCCCTGAAAGGAGTTTTGGTCATCCTTTACTAGAGTTCAGATAAGTAGAACCAACACTAAGGCATTCTCTGCCCAAAATGAACATTACAAATGATTTGCGTGCACTAACAGAACACCTCAACAGCAAGGTTTTACCTACGTATTTGAACGTAACACAAACTGTGTTAGAGGTGCAAACTCTTGTATACTTTGCAGCTGTGGCAACCGTTAACACTTTTGGCCATAGAAACAGGCCTGCAAGTGCAATTTTTATCCCAGCAAGCGATCGCGATCCACCATTGAAGATCAGGTTGGGTATGGGTGTCAACAAAGTAGAGTGCAAATTGGGTCGATTAACCAAATATAAAAAAGGAAATAGAACCAGAAAGCTCATAAACCATGTTACTAAAATCATCCACCCTCGGCAAATCGAGACATTAACACTAGCAAGATTGGATGAGATTATGGACTCCGAACGGCAGAGACTTGATGTTCTTACTGCCATACTGCGTCGATACAAAAAAAAAAGTTGCCAAAAGAAAAAAAAATCCAAAGTTTTAGACAGATGAAAGAAGGTTCTATAGTGAATGAAAGAAGGTTCTATAGTGAATGAGTGTAAAGCAAAATAACCAGCAAGAAACCGAAGTCTAACAAGTCTCACAAGTCATCACAGCTTCAGATGTTTGAGCGGTCTTAAAAAGGGCAAGTAACTGGAAAGCTCCAGGTCCGGGCATACTGCACAACTTTTGGTACAAGTACCTGACGAGTGTGCATCATGCGTCGGCAAGATGTTTTTCGAAGATCATTGAACACCCAGATCTGATGCCAGGCTTTAAGCTCTAGCGAACTAAGCATATGTTATCTAAAAACCCAGACGCTCAAAATCCATCTAAATTTCGACCAATAGCCTGTCTTCCAGCAATTTATAAATCTCTTACAGTTTCAATGCAGATAATTTATATTCTCATTGCGATGATAATGACATCCTTACAGAGGAACAAAAAGGATGTTGTAAAAACTCGCCAGACTGTAAAGATCTAGTTACTATAGACGCTGTTGCCATGACTTAAGGTCGTATTCATCAAAGGAACTTACACATGGCATACAACTATTTGCTTGAAGTCTTAAAACTTTACAAAATCTGGCCACGCATTATTGACTTTCTAAGTCATCCGATGCGGCTCTGGTGTACAAGAATCAAATATTTTGATCATGGACAACCAAGGATAACTAGGTCAATACGCATAACGATGGGACTATTTCATAAGATAAGACTATTTCAGTGCACCATGGTTCTGTTTAGCCTTGAACCCAATGAGCAAAAGACTAAACAGCATGTCTCATGGGTTCAAAATTCATGATAGCGAGGATGATCATCAAGTTAACCATCTTCTATGCATGGATGACCTGAAGCTGTACGCTAGTTCAGCACAGAAACTGCAACAAGTGATCGATGTGAAAAAGCAGTTTTCCAATTATATCCACATGGAGTTCGGACTAGATTAATGTACAACAGTGCATTGAATCAGAGGGCAATAAGGGGCCGCAGAGTTAGAGAACGAGTTCGAAAATTACATCGAGGCAATGGCTGCGAGCGAATCATAAATATCTGGGTATTCTTGAATCTAAGGATATTCAGGATACGATTTTAAAGACAAGCCTAATGACTGCTTTCACTACGAGACTCAAATTGATTATGAAGAGTTTTCTCAATTCGGCAATCAACACATATGCCATCCCTGTCCTCACGTACTCCTTTGGGCTCATCAAATGGTCTAGTACCGACCTTGAAAAGTTAAACAGAATCGTCCGCGTAGAAATGACGAAGCACCGAATACACCACATAAATTCAGCGATTTAAAGGGAATTTCTACCACGGCATATAGGGGGTTGGGGCGTTGTAGATTTAAAAAAACGCTGAGAGTCACAAGTTATATAGTTGCGAGACTATTTTAACAGCAAATGAAACGTAGCGCTTTACTGCAACATCTGTTAAGCGCATCTTGACTACATGCCCTTGAATTTGTCCGCATATGGGGGCCTTGAATATCAGAGCAGACACCATAGAGGAATTAGAAGTACATTAGAGGCAGAAAGCGATCCATCGATAGCTATCCATCGAGCACATTATTGATGGCTGTCGCGTAATGGCTCAGAGAGAACATACGCACAGACATAATGACGTAGCGGGAATTATACATCGTCAACTTGCCCTAAACCTAGGACCCTCACAGAAGAATGGATGTTTTTCTATAGATACAGACCAATTACTGTTTTATAAAGCCGAGATTACATCTTATATTGGGATGTTCCTATTCAAACGGATCATTACGTCTGGGCCAATCGACCTGACATCGTGATGCGAGAAAAAAAGGTGGAACAGTCTACATCATCGACATTGCTTGTCCACTTAACCGAAATTTGCATTCAACCTTTACAACCAAGATCCAGATGTATAGCGAGTTAAGGCATAAAGTAAAGACCATATGAAGAAATGTTAATCATGTGATTTTAGCTACAGCCTATGTGCACGCAAGATGCACTGAGCATCTTGAACATTTAGGAGTCAGTAGGGTAATATCAGCAGCTCAGAAGGCGGTATTATTAAACACTTGTCGCATCGTAATAAACTTTTTTAAGGGTACCGCCCCCCCCCCCCATTCTCGATTTCTAATTTTTGCGATTTTTAATGGACTGGTAAATGAACAAAAATTTACTTCATAGGTTTGGATATTTTCTCACATGTAATTTAAAACTTAAAAAACAATACAACATTTTTACATAAGTTTTTTATCAACAGATTATTGCTGTTTCTTGTGGACAATGAAAAGTCCTGTTGTTATGGCGGGCATGATTGTAAGTGACTGTAACGTCTGAAACCAAGAAATCAAAAGGGATTCGAAAGAGTACCTTTTTGTGTAGGGAATAGTATATGATCATTTATTGCGGGCAAAAATTTACAAAATGGCGGACCTTAGAATTTTATTTTTCAAAAATTCATTTTTTCAGTTAAAAATCAAGATGAAAATTAAAAAAGATCTTTATCAATCTTCTTCATAATAGCGTAAGTTATAGCTATTAATGTATAGAAAAACATATTAAAATTTCAGACCGATCGGTTGAATACTTTTTGAGTTACAATACCCGCCAATCGTAAAAGCACTGTTTTGAGAAAAATGCGTTTACGTTTTTTGAAGCAATTTTTCGTATATAACACCTACTCACCTTAAATCAGCTATGCCAGCTACATAAAAAATCCCTTCTGACTCCTCAAGCAGGTAGTCACATAGTAAGCCGAGGAGTACCGAATTAAGGCGAGGGTATTATGAATAGCGGACAAGGAAACAGTGTACCTGCGCGTCGAGCCCATGCGGTACGCGCTCTCGGTTCCGTCTGACGCGACCACCTCCCATCGGCTAGAACTCCAAGAGTATTTCGAATTTTGACTCGAAATTTTCAGGTAATATTCTTAAAGGGCTATAGGTTCGAATAAGATAATTTAAAAAATTCGATTTTTTGACTCCGATAACGAGGGGGGTCCCCTTAACCATCAGGAAGCAAGCGATTAAAAACCTGTGGAATAACAGATGATACCTCTAAGAAAGCATCCAGAGGTGACTGTTTTCACCTCCAACGCCGCAGAGGAGCTTGGTCTTCCATTTGATTCCAGCGAAACTATACATGGACTAGCATCACTAACACCTTTTGTACTCAAAAATCATGTACAGAAAGCAGAACATTTGCTTCCTTAAGGGAACATGCTGACAAGTCCATTCATGGTAAATTCTACGGCATTATACATAGAGAAGAGCTATCGATGGGTCTGTCTAACATGTTTCTCAAATCTTCTGGACTGAGGTCAGAGACGGAGGGATTTCTTCTTACGTGTCAACACGGTATTATAGACACCTTATTTTACCGTAAGTGCATAATAAATGTACCTTTAGGCGATACGAACTGCCGAGCCTTCAAGCAAGAGCCAGAAATACTTGAACATGTTCTCAGCGGATACTCAAAGTATGCACGCTACAGGTACAAAGAGATACACAATGCGACCTCTACAAGTGTTGTATCACCATCTTCGGCATTTCTATCATGTTGAACTAATATCCTTCTTGTCCTACGCCCAGGGGGAACTGGAGTTCTTTGTGGAGAATAATCAGTGTAAGATTTACTGGAATTGCTCATTTTCCACCACCCAACGTATCAGTGCTATGAAACCTGATATTATGCTCCAAGATCTGAAGACCAAGGTAATTCACGTGATTGAGTACTCGGCACCAGCTGATAGTAATATAACGGCAAAAGAGTAAGAAAAACGGGCGAAATTTTAAGCTCTTCTTTTTTAACTGAGCAGGCTGTACCAAGGCTACAAAGTCCATCTTGTGGTTCTCATAATCGGCTGACTTGTTCGTATAAAAGCTTCATTTCTGAGTCAACTCAAAAAAAGCCCAGCTTGCTAGCATTAGGCTCCTTCCACGGCGAGCCAGATGCAAAAGCTTGTTCTTCTGGGATCACTTCATCTAATCCGTCAACACTGTTCTTCCTAACATTGTGCAAAGGTTGGTATCTCTAAAAAAAAGTATCCAGAGGTAAAACCTTCACCTCCAACTGTGCCGTCTTCCGCGTAAAGTCATCCGCAGCTAGAGACCGCACTCTAAGGAACAGTGTTGAACAAAATATCTTGCATAAATTTGCCGTTCCTGCTTACCTTATAGGACAGAAGAAGCAGGAGTGGACGACATACAAGTTCCGGTTGCGTCGGGATTGGTTCATTTAAGGAACCATGATCGTAGATACTGGAGCCTATAACTTCTCTATAAATAATATATCTAAGAAAGCATCCAGAGGTGACTGTTGTAATCTCCAACACTCGGGGACGCTGTTTAAGTATAACAGCGATAAAAGACGAATTCCAAACTACACCATGCTCGTAACTTTGTACCTACAACATCACCGCAAGATATTTCAAACACCGTATTAAATTAGCTTATAAGACCCTCATCGCATCAGTCACTTGATTTAGTCCGTGGCTATGATGAAAAACTGGGTTCACCCGAGTAAAAGTTTGAAGGAAAAGAATAATAGAATCTAAAAAGTATTAAAATTTAAGAAATTCAAATGAAATTAAAATAAAATTTAAATTCATATTTAACGTCCAATAGTCAAGTTACTATGCTGAATTGCTGAAAATAAAACCAAGAATCTTACGACCAAATTTGGACGACCAACACCAAATGTTCCTATTGCAGGCTGAAAAAAACAAAAAAAAATCCTAAAAAAGAAAAGAAACAAATGATTTTTTTGGATAAAAATAAAAAACAGGAAAGAAAAATGAGAACGCTCCTCTTTTTTATAATTAGTGGAAGTTTAAGAGTTGTTGTGAAGTTTTACATTTTTTGTTTAATTTCAGGAGAAATTCAAAATATGTCAAAAGATACTGAAAATTTTTTCGAAGTTTTGAAAAAATTTGAAGATTATTTATGAGGTGAAAAGAATGCACTAGATTTTTTATCAAATGTCGGTTTTTGAAAATTTCTCAAAAATTTCGTGTAAAAGAATTTTATGAATTTTAAACAAAAAGTACATTTTTAAAGATAGCAAACAAAAAATTTAGTAGTCTTTTATGTGTTTTGAAAGATTTCAAGGGAATTTTCCATAACATTTTAACTTACCAATATTATAAAAATTATTATAATTTAATCACAAAAGAAAAAATATAAATCGAGCCTGATACAGTTTTAGGTTAGTGTCACTTTGAGATTGTCAACTTCAACATCGACTTCCTCTTAGGTGGATAAATTTTTGTAATAAAACAGTTTTGACCTAAGTTAAGCAATACTTTAGCTCAGAAGTGGATACTTGCATATTTTTGTATCTGTGGTTTGAAAATATTTCTAAATAAAATAAAAATGCCGAAAATACATTTCGTTCATTCATCCATTCATCTAGCCCCTGAACGGGGTTACATGGCGCGGCTCCATGCTCTGTGGTGCGAGAAACACCCGGAGCTATCGCACTTTTCGCAATAACGTCTGCGAAACCATGCTGAACTACTCAGAAAAAGGGGTTATGTAAGCGGAACGCCTACTCTACCACAGCTAGAACAAGCCGGCAACAGAGAAAGAGAGGCGACACTAAGACCAACCGCGGGTAGGCATCCAATAGAGGAAGAGCGATGCTTTACGACCCGGAGAAACATTAACACCAAGGTTTCTCTCAAGCCTAAAGCGAGAGCTTTGGCCGATGCGAACCGTAAAACAAAACCAACGGTTGATCATAAGACCAAAAGACGAATGCATCAACTTGCCATAAAGATAGGCTGGGCAAGACAGTACGCGTCGCGCATTCAGTGTGTGATTGACTACATTACATCTGGCAGGAATTTTACCGCCAAGGTTCGAAAGTTCGCGCGCGAATTCTGGACCCGTTATCACACACTTAACAAGTCAAAGCTGCTGACCATCAGACAGCATATTGTATCAGAACCTTCTGGTGGAAGAAGTTTTCTTCAACCCATCAGCATTTGACCCGTATTTTCACCTCATGTTTGAAGTCGGAAGAGCCGATTCTGGAGTGGTTGGTGGAAGGGCGCACAATACTCCTGCCGAAAATAGGCAACTTAGCTGACCCGAAGAATCACAGGCCAATAACTTGTCTGAACACACTTTATAAGATATTCACAGCTATCCTAAAAGATAGGATTGTTCGGGCAATTGAACCTGTGTTGCAAGAAATGTTTGAACAACGAGGCTCAAAGAAAGGCGTAGCCGGATGTCGGGAAAGCCTGCTCATGTCTGCAAAGATGCAGCATTCTACTAGCGTGACCTATCGATGGCCTTGATTGATATCGAAAAGCTTTCGATTCGACCTCTTATAGACTTATCATCTGTCTTTTGAAAATCTGAAAGGTTCATCCGCAAATAGTTAGGTGCATAGAGAGATTGATGCCCCTTTAGAAAACCAGATTTAACATCTCATCTGGAAAAAAGCGTGTGACAACTAACAAGGTCACCTTTCAGGGAGGTGTCTTTCAGGGCGACACCATAAGCCCACTCCTCTTTTGCCTTACATTATTGCCACTATCCCTAGCACTTCGCCATTCCGACGGGTACTTGTGCGGCAGACCTGCAGATCGAAAGTACAAGGTCACTTATGTATTTTACATGGACGATCTTAAGATCTGTGCAAAAAACAAAGAGCAACTACATCTAGCTCTAGGGATTGTCGAACCATATACTAAAGAAATTGTAATGGAATTTGGGTTAGACAAATGCGCAAAGGTTTATTTGAAGCGAGGAAAACTTAATGGCATCCCTGAAGATCCTGAGCTCATTGATAGAAGCGCTATACACCTTCGGGCTGGAGAGTCTTATACATACCTGGGCGTGCCACAGAGCCGCATTCAGGATGTGACGTCTATAAAGGATACTCTCCGAAGCAGATACAAACGTCTTATTCGACAGATTTGGTCCTCCGAACTGTTGGCGCGGAACAAAATATCTGCAACGAACATGCTTGCCGTCCCGGTAGTACTCTATTCATTTGGAGTAATTCCATGGACGAAGAACGAGCTCAGATCCCTTGATATCGGGAAAAGAAAGGTTATGCGCATGAAGAAAAGCATGCATCTTAAGTCTTCCGTTCCGCGACTGTGGATCTCACGCCGTCAAGGTGGTCGCGGAATATTGAGTCTTGAACGTATTCACAACAGGATTATTCTGGGTACAGCACACAGAGTTGCAAATGGAAGAGACCCTCTTCTTAAAATGGTCAGGAATCACGAAGAAGTGGGCAAAGCAGCGGAGGAGGCTGTTGAAACACTCGGACTTGACTTCAGTATTAGGGGTGGGCAAAATGCATCAAATCTTATCTATCTCCAGTACTCACTCCTGAAAGCCCGGATTAAGAAAGCACAAGAGAAAAACTTTCGTGAACAGCTCCTCGATAGGAGGATGCACGGTATCTTCTACAGAAATGTGAAGGATCAGTCAATGTCTTGTGAGCTAACGTTTGCTTTCCTTAAATCGCCCGTATTTAAGTCTGGTACGGAGGATTTAATTTTTGCATGCCAAGACGGTGTCATTTCCACCTTAACATGCCGTCGCCACATTTTGAGCCAAGACATTCCCGATGATAGCTGCAGGGCGTGCCATGCACAC
>NC_046664.1:139126854-139131774 GCF_010883055.1 Belonocnema kinseyi | reverse complement strand
AATATCGCTCCTCTAAATGCTCCTAGGGAAATCGAGTCAATTGTCGAGAATGGGAAGTGCCGCATATACTGGAAGTTTATATTCTCGACAATTGTTTCTGTTACTCACTCGAGGCCTGACATGATTCTTCTTGACTTCGAGAAGCCAACCATGTTCGTTATCGAATTTTCGGCACCAGCTGACAAAAACATCATAACCAAGGAGAATGAAAAGAAAGAGAGGTATCGAGACCTTATAAGGGAGTTGCAACGATTGTACCCGGATTATTCTGTTAAACTAATCGTCCTTATCATCGGCGCTCTTGGAGGTGCCAAGCTTTCAATTGCTAATGGCCTAAAAAACATCCCTGCGTGTCAACAATGTGCTAAAACACTTGCGGGAAGAATGCAGAAGGCGGTAGTCCTGTGGTCGGTCCGTGTTCTTAGGGTGCACGAGGCTTTTGCTGGATCGTCGTATTGATTCCTTTACAGACTGTAACCTCCTGTCTCACGGTCGTGAGGCGTGGTTGTGGCTGAAATTTTACCGCGATTTCGCTGGGAGCGGGTGCAATTTTCCAGGTTAGCACCCGCTCTCAGCGAAATCCTGCGGTTGTCCTTGTGACAAATTTTTAATTATATATATGCATAACTCATGGACGCTGTGAAAGTAAGCAAATATAATTTTGGACTGCACACCCTCACAGGGTTCCCCTTAATAATGGGTCTTGCAATAAATGGAAATTTTGCAGTGCTTAAGATAATACCTATTTTACAGGTAAAGCCCTTATTTTTAACCGACTTCAAAAAGAAGGAGGTTCTACCTATATTCGTCGCGATGTATTTTTTTATGTACGAGTTTTTATTGCACTCGTTCAAGGATTATGTAGTGATTTGAAAAATTCTTTTTTTCCAATAAATTTGAATTCTCAATAAGAAAGTGTAATACAGTGAGACCCTGATACAGTGCGGATTTTGAGGCTGAGAGTGGGCGGGGACGAACCCGATATAGTACGGCTCCGGATGTAAACGTTTTTGTTTGTTCACGCTTAAGTGACCAGCGCACACCCAGCGCAGCTCCTTTTACTCCTACCTGCGGTGCTGCGTAAATTCTCGAAACGACGGTATTGGGGATCTCTATTTCGGAGTATTATCTAATTTTATTAATTTACATGGCGCTTAGGAATTAGTATCGATTTTATCAGTGTTGTATTTCTCGCCTTTTTCTAGATTAATAAATATTTTATCTTCAAAATCTAAGGAATGATAGCGACCATGCTATCGGACGTCCCTGCACAGTTTTTTAGGAAGTTAATTCCAAAAAATTTGGATTTTGCTAAAAACATGTGTGCATATTTCGAGGCTATGCCTATTACAATTCTCTCCCATAATTATTCTACAGTGCTTACCGACAGCATCGGTACGACAGAGAACTACATTATCGGAATGACAGAGAGCTGAAAAATGACCCTAACCTCCAAATAATGCACATGCATACAATTTTTATTTAGCACAATGAAATTTTTTGGTTATTATCCCTCAATAAAGAGTCCAGGGATGTCCATTATTATATTTTATAATATTTCCGAATTCAGTTTTTAAACTGAATCATCAATGAACTGTAAATCACATGCTCTTAAGCACAAAAATATGAATTTCAAGCAGAAAGCAATTTTTTACGAAAATCCTTGAATGTTTAATCCAAAAGCGCAGATATTCCAAAAAACTGCTATTTTCAACGAAATAGCTACATTTTTGTATAAGAAAGATGAATCTATACTAAAAAAGATGAATTTGTAAGTCGAACAGACACATTTTTTTCAATATTGGAATTTTCATCCAAAAATGTTGTCTAAATACTGGTTTATAGTTCAAACATGCTCCCACCAAGCATGTGCGAGCGAGAGGACAGCCTCCTGCGGACAGTATGGTCTAGGATAGCTTAGCGTCAAAACATACCTTTGAGCTGTGTGTCTTAATACAAAGCCAATTTAGGCTGATTCTCCCTAAATTTATAAGATTATTCTGACAAGAATCTTCTAAGATATCTTCTTAAAAAGACGACATTTCTACTTAGGCAGATGAATCTTTTGATAAAAAAGTAACATTTAAAAAAAAGTAATTGAATTTTCATCCAAAAAATATTTCAGTTGGGTTTTCAACACCAAAACTGAGTACTTCTCCTGGCAGACATGGTACTCACACAGATAGTTATTTGATTGTTGTTCACTAGGCTCATTTCACACTCAGCAGGTATCTTTGGCGTAACTTTATGTACAATTATTTCGAATTATTTCTTTCATTTTCGAACTTCAAAAAATTATGTACATAAACGATTCGAGAAAGATAAAAAAAATTATTTTTGGTTTAATAATAAAATAAAGAGAATATGAATATTATCTAAGACAAATAATTATTCACATATAATTTTCGCGACTTTTCAAAGCCTGCTTTCAAAAAGGAAGGAAGATATTCGTGTATTTTATCGTATAATTTGTAATGTACCATTACATATAATACAGAATAATAAGGTCGGTTTACAGTCTGGTTAGAAAATATGACACTTCAACCAAATTTTTATTTTCAGACTCTTGCTGGAATGGGAAAACTGATGAGAGAGTGCTGGCATGGAAAACCAGCGGCCCGACTTCCAATACTCAGAGTAAAGAAGACTCTCATTAAGTTGGCAGCTAACGATTCACGTGTTCATTTGCCCCTCGACTGATTGGAGATGACTCGATTGAATTCCACATTTCTACCTGTTTACTACTAGAAGTTATTACGTTGACTTTACAATCATCGTTTACCTATTAATTTCTCTCGACAAATATCTATAAATTTATGAGTATATTGCCAATAATCCGAAATCTCATTCTTGAACCCAGTAAAATATTGTATTGGGGTGAATTCAGAAAAATAAACTACGGTCCTAATGAACTTCGCTTTGCAATATACATGAATTGAAGCGGGGTGTTAATTGGTATAAATTTGGCAGGAAGTAATGTAATATACATTTTTTATATTCGTTTTCAAGTTTTCAATAAGTATGGTCTCGTTCGAAAAAATGGGTTTTTGAATTGTGCGCAGTGTTATCAAGCATCTCCGGACAGCATCCGTGACAAATCAGACAGGTTCTATACTTTATTTGGCAGAATCTTATAAAATATGTTGTTTTTCTGGAGTAAATTGAGCAATACGTATTTTTTCAATTTGCGAAAAAAGTCTATAAAGTTATGCGTATTTGAATGTTGTGCTTTGTTTTAAAAAAAATGTATTTTAACCTCTATAATTGTTTGGCTAAATTAAAATATTGATCGTATTATTTCTGATTCAAATGGTGTTTATTGTCTTCTTTGGAAATCCGAGGGAGAATTAAAAAAAATGTTCAAAATAACAAAATGGCAAAGGTTTTTCTGAAAATATGGAAAGTCGGTTTTTTCAAAAATTACACTTATATTTTTTACCCATTTTTAAAATTAAATTCGCAGTTTCATACGGAAGAAATCTTGAGTTTTATGCGGGCTAAATAACTTTTGTGGACATGAGAATTTTTTTCATAAAATCGAATTCTCTCATTTTTATCGCAAAATATAGATGCGAAAAGAATAGAAAAATGACAGCTTCCATGTAGAAAAAACCTTGCATCCTTTACGAGAAAAAAAGTATTTTTATGAAAAAAGTCGTCCGGCCTCAAAAATGGTTTAGCCTGCATAAATTAAAAATTTTCTTGAAATCCCCACTTTTTTTTCAATCTTCCCTATATTATCCAAAAGCTTCTGCTAATGGAACCCGGTAATAAGACTTGCATCGAATAGTATTTGAAAATTTCCAGTTTCATGGTAACGTAACAATTATTGAATCCTTTTCGATACCGTTTTTGTCCTCTCGTTTTGAATCCTTATATTAGTAGAAATTATTGCCTTACACTGAATCCCTTTCTGTAACCACTGACGATAATATTTTTCTGAATACTTTTGGATACCCCAACTCAACCATGAAATAGAGCACTTTTGATATCTTTTAAATCTGCACTTTTCGCTGTTTTGACGTTTTATGAATAATTTTGAGGTTAAAAGCCTTCAAAAACACAGTATTGGTCATTTTACGTTGTAAAAATTGATTGATACACAGGTAGCTGTGATAAAAACTATTTAAAAACATTTTTTTTCATGTTTTTATATTGTTTAATTAATCATATTTGAATAAAACGAGTTCTTTTTTAAAGTGATGCATTGTTATGCACAATCATACTAGATTTTGCAAATTGTATGCTTTTGAAGCGCCTTCTAATGCGTTAAAAAAATAGGGGTTTTAATATATTTCAGGTTACGTTTGGCACCTCTGATCTTCTCGGCAACTAGGGTTCAACAGAAGTCAGTCTTTGGCTGCAAAGACTGAAAGTGTCAGTCTAGAAACTAGGTCAAACAGGCCCTGATAAATCTTGTTGTTCGACTGGTTCCTAGACCTTCACGGTCATTATACCTCCCGCCGGGCTTGGAAAAAATTGTCCTACTCAAAAATAAAATATAATATGAAAATAAATATAAACGTTTTATTTATTAATATTCATATAGTTCACACAATTGAAACAATATATGATAATGAAATATTTAGGTTATATTTTTCAAATTTCTTTAATTAATATGTATTGAAATAAGTTATACTATGACGTGTTGTATATTATTTTTTAGTGAGTAATAAGTAGTGAAAAATTAATAAGAAAATATAGTTAATAAAAAAAAATTGTTAAAAATGTGGCATATTTCATTATTACTTGAATGAAATAATAATAATACTAGGCAGTCTGATAAGTCCCTAAAAAATGAAACACGGAGACGTTTTCTTGGCCAAAGTCGGTTTTATTTTTCAACATACTCTCCTTTTAGATCGATACAGCGAGTCCAACGATTTTCTAACTTTTTGATACCGTCCGAAAAGTACTCGA
>NC_046664.1:139079615-139126754 GCF_010883055.1 Belonocnema kinseyi | reverse complement strand
ACCCATCGCGCGCAGAGCTTCTTCATGCCCAAAACTGAATGCACGATATTGCTCACACGTTCCAATGATATGCCTACAGCATTAGCTACCTCTCTCAATTTCCCTTTGGGATCATTCAACATCATATCATGGATTTTTTTGACATTTTCTGGTGTAGTAACCTCTTTTGGGCGCCCAGATCGTTCAGCATCAACTGTGCTCGTACAGTCACAACGAAACTCGGTAAACCACTTATGAATCGTTCCAATCGACGGTGCAGTGTCCGGGTAATACTTATGCAGCTTGGCCTTGGTCTCGGAAAATCGTTTTCTTGCGAAGATAGTAGTGTTTGATCAAAACTCGAAACTCAGATTTTTCCATATTAAAAAAAAACTCGGATGTTAGTCACTTCTCAGTGCTGTAACTTGTAAATGCGTAAACATAAATGGCTGAAGTTTTGACAGGCGTCATTTGAAGGATAAAGATCGACGAAAATGGTTCACATTAGTGAATACTAATGCCATCTCCTAGAATTTTCAGGTACTTATCAGACTGCCTAGTAAGAAAATTTTTAATATTTAATTTTCAAATTCTACAACTCGAAATAAAGTTTACACTCTTCATTTATAAGTATTGAAACTTTTTAATAAAACAACAAAAATCGATTTTCAGAAACTTAGCTAAATAATTTTTAATCTTTATTTAAAGTTTGTACAAAATAAAGGAGAACGAAGAAAATAAAGAAAGGGATTTTTGCGGCCGGCAGTTTTCTTAATTCTTTATGAATTATAATTTAAAACTTTCAAACTTTTCCTCGTTTTTAAAACTTTAATTTGAGGTTTAATTAGGAGAAAAATTGATTTATTTTATAAATTAAAAAGGAAAGACTCCGGTGTGAACGATGGCGAGGCGTAATTTACGGTGACCGTAACCCTTTTCACGATTCCTGGAAAACGATGAAAAAAGTGACAGAAAAACTTCCTGTCAGTCTTACACTGTCGTATCAGTCAGCACCTTCTTCCATATGAAATTACAAATTTAACAAAAAATCTGAAACAAATATAAGTGTAGGTTTTTTGAAATAGTCTACTAATAATATTTTCAAAAAAACGGCCGCCATTTTGTTAATTTTTAACGCTTTTTCTCATTTTTCGATGGAAAAATAAGCATTGGCTAATTTTGTCATAAGAACAACATTTTTTTATCTTTCACAGATTCTCCGACTTCAAGGACCCGCCTGACTTGAAATGGATTTGGTCTTCGTTAAAAATCGGCGACCATTTCAGAGTCCGTTTAACAAGAAAGGATTCGGAAAAATTCGACTAAAACTAAACACTATAAATAAATCATTCATATAATTTGTAAAAAATAAATTTCCTTGAGGCAAAGTATGTAAAGGATGGCGCAATTCCTCTTATGTTATTTTTGAGTCATCATTTTTTGCTTGGATCACTAGCTTGAAAATCATTCATACAAATTTTTAAAAGCTGCAGTGGATGGAAAATAATTTGCTGTAAAACAGTATAATACAACTTTTGCACGAAATCTTCTCTCTTCATCCTCCAATACATTATCACGCATATAGTGGTGCCGTTACCGCAACTCACGGATGGGTTGTAGATAAGACACAGAGATGTAGTAGTGAGTGGAGGGAGGTGTTTCATGGAATCTCGAGCTCTCAAGCGAAAGTCAGATTTCTTGAGTACCTAATAACTCAATTATTAGCAATAAGAACGCTCGGAATTTTTTTCGATGGTCTTATTAAAAAGAGCAACTCAAAAACTATCGAAAGATGTAAAAACCTCGATTTCGATTTTTTTTAAGTAGCCCCCTTTCTTTGGCGCACGTCACATATGCATGAAAGATAGAGAAAATATGTTGATGAATGGCTTATTTGAAACAAAAATTTTAAGAAAAACCAACTATTGTAATAATAATTTACTGCGAACGTCATCAAAACATTTATTTAACAGTTTGCCATAAAAAATTGAATGAACACAAAAAGTGAACATCATCGAATACTTCACTATTTTTATTGTTATGTTGAAGGGGTCAGTTAAGTATATTATTTCATTTTTCACGTGCCATTTTTTGTAAAATTCACCTTATATATGAAAAATAACTTTATGTGAGGTCTGAAATAAGACGTGAATTTAACAATAAAAATAATTACAGTGTCAGTCAATTTATTTGTTGTGTTTTAATTCATTTAAACAAATCTGGAAGAAAGCTAAACGAATTAAAAAAAGTTAGTTCGCTCAGTTATTTTTTTATACTGGAAACATGTCGTGGTCGTATAGTATAAGTTCATAATTTTGTCATATTAATTACATTAATTGATTGTATTCACACATTTTAACTTTCAATAGATAGTGTGCGAGTATTCAAAGTTGATCTTAATTGCTGAATTTACAATTTGTCAGACTGTTTCGTTTCTATTAATTGAAAACATACCTACCTTGATAGATAGATTTCTCCACGAAGGATAAAGATATTAACAAACAGATACTTGAGAAATTTATGAAATGCCGCGTCAAGGTAGCGAATACACGTTTGAGAAGCATTAAATATAATTTTACTTCAATGAACCATCATGAATCAGCAGGTTGGTCTGAATTCAAATTCTGGGTGTATAGATCAAATCCAATTCCATCTCTTAATGCCTTCGGTAGAGAGCAAGCCAGTGGTTTGAAGAACAAAGAAGGTACTGATAAACGCTTAGAGAGAGGGACAATAAGAAAGGAGCTGACGTTGGCCATCCGTGGTACAGAAGAAGTCTCTTGCCGTAAATCTTAACAGCTTTCGTTCGTCCTTACAGTAACTAAAGCGTAATGTATGTGCAATAAAATTTAGATAATTGTTAACTCACTGTCACGCTTACTATTAGGTAGGTATAGTTAGAAACGTAGTCGAGGAACGTGTGATAGGTTTCTTCTTTCCTGTGGTGTAAATGTCACGTGTAACCGAGCACATGACGTGTGTTCACACTATTGGACTCAATATTATCATTATGATACATACGGTCAGTAAACATACTAAAATCAAACTATATGTGATCATTTTTCTGGCGGAAGTATTATGTTGTGCAAAACATTTCCGAAAGTAGTTTACGTATATTTAGTGAGAATACGGCCGCTATATACGTGGCTGGAATTTCGTGGCATATTTTGTCGCATTCTGCACACGTAAGCAGTCTGCACAAGTAGCGAAATTTATGTTCCTCGATTGAGCGGGGTAATGGGCATGCCCTCTTCCCTATTTCCTTTCAGGGAAGTCTTTTGTTTCATTGTTGACCTGTCATTCTTATTTTTAAATAAATGGAATGATAAATGATTTAAAAAAACAAGTGACCCTTTAAAATATCTTTATTCAAATGAAGGAAGAAGCAGCTTTTAAGCCTGCCAAGTAACAGGACACGAGGAACAACCAAATGACAAATAGACAACGATATGGATTACTTATTTTAATCCTTGGAGGGAGGGAGAGAGAACAAGGAAACTGTTAGCGTTCAATATGATTTTAATGAGTCAATTCAATAATGTAAGGCCTCTGTTTTCCTTTGCGTTAATTGTTTTTTGGTTCTCGGCAGAACGAGCGGAAGTATTTGTCTGTGGCAAACACATCATAACGGTAATATCGGGCCCGCGCTAGGTACAGCAACCAAAAAAGGCTCTTGTGGGTTTTCATTTAGTGCGATTTTAAGTGAGATGTGCTGTTTCAGGGACTGTCAGTGAATACAGCCAGAACCTGAGTATGTCTATTGAGGCCCAGTACGGACGCTGGTCATAAGTGATCCTAATGTCGCAATTCGTCAAAACTTCTATACAGGGAAGTCGTAGTAGTCCCATCACGCAACTCTGGACCAAAAAAACCATCATAGATGGCCTGTATTGAGTGGCATATGTGACGGTCGTGTACCATGTGATGTTCGAATATCGTTTTCTTCTAGGTGAATATATTTCCGCTGCTCCTTGTTCATTGCCACATAACGTGAACGAGGTGATACGTAGGCTCGGCTCGTGGTGTTGCTCCGTAACCATTGCAGCATAGGCAGTTAATGTAGCTTGTACAACTATTACCTGCAGTTTCTTTTTGATTGCCAGGGCGGAATGAATTTATCTTTATCTAGCGGCATATATTACGTCCATCAGTTGTCGCAATGTCTGCTGATAACCGCTCAATCTTTTTTCCAAATTGGAGGCTGAGTGCTCTGAAGTAGTGGTGTAACTAATTTTGCGGATTCCTTCGCTCAACCTATCTATTCCTGCCGCGAAATTGATTAACTCGCTCTTTATGCTTTTAATTTCCTCCTCTTGTGCTTCCGCTCGGTTGTGACATTCCTGCAGCTCCGATTAGACGACATGTGTCTTTTGTCCCACCAAATGCGATATATTTCTCTAGGCTTCGTTGAGTTTTCTCATCACCCGTCTCAGCACTAGCCGTCTTTAATCATCAGGACTCCTAACGCGGGCCCAGCCAACTTTCCGATGAAACAGAAACAAGGGATCGTTATTTTTCTCCTGTATATACTGGATGGCAATTTGAGTAGTGCATGGGCCTGGCTGTGTTCCTTGAGCTCCTTAGTAGCGCCAACCAACTCTTTGCGTACAATTTCGGTAGTGGCCATCATTCGCCTTAATCTGGAGTACGGTAATGACTGCACGCAGCCAGTGCCCAAGATGAACCTGCAGTGAGCGCCGAACCGTTCTAAGCGGTGCTGGCACATCCGAAGAAAGTTTTACAGACCCTCTATCTCGAGTCAGTAGGGTGTTCTCCAAACTCATATGACTATGTGTAGTGGAATCATTAGTTTGTAGTAAAGCCTCATGCTTTTAGCGAACTCGCCGTTGACGTAATGTTCCACATACTCTCGATGATGGGTAGAACTCGTAACTATGCACAGCCTGCTTAAAGCCAATACTACAGACCGCCCCGCCATCCTCAGGTAACCGATGGAAAAATACTTTTGAATTGTTCTAAGAGTGGAGGTTTACTTTGCTCCTCTCCCCATTGTGCCCACGATCCCGCTGCATCAACAGAATGGCACCTCACGCGCGATCTACCCGCTTCTTCGTTACCTATAGAGTCCTTGTGTGCAGGCGTATATTGTCATTGTACGTTCAAGAACCGCAAGAGTTCCCTTAACCTTTCAAACCCGAGTCTGTTTACAGCTGGCTGGTTCCTTGTTGCTACCAAGCCGTTATTTTCCCATCTCGGCAGCCAATGCGTGCACGCATTAATGAGAAACTGATAATCCGTTATATTTTTATCTTTATGATAATCGATTTCTTCATCAGACCAATAGCAACCGCTGCAGCTTCGAGTCCTGCTGCGTTATTTGTTTGCTTTCAATCAGCCTTGCTCTACAGGATTCTTTGCCTTTGCCGAGATAAGGTCCTTCGGCGACGTCATGCACATAGCCTTCGTCATCAACCAAGAATCCATCCTCCGAAACATACAAGGTTTCCTTGGGTCACATATAGGCAGGTTTCGTTGTATGCACGTGTTTTGCGCACCTCACTCCTTGTTGGTGCCCTAAAACTAGATTTTTCTTTTGCGTTTTATCTATGACCTTATAGGGCCTATGAAAGTAGGCAGCGAACTTTTCTTAACGTATTTCCTCTTGCACGTCCACATATTCACGTTTGGTCATTTTAATTGGCTTTGCTATTCGGTGCTAGTGCAATTTCGAGCTATGTTTAGCCGCTATAATATTTTACTCGGCTATTTTTCGCAACTCGTTAATCTCGTTACTAGTTCCCACAGGTAAGAAGCGTAAGTCTCATGTCTCTTCCGCGGGAAAGAGTTTGAGGTTCTTGCTAAAGGGCCGAATATCTTTGCTAATTTGCGCCTCAAGGTGATATTGAACGACGTCTTCCGTTCGGCCAGTATCCATTTTGGCGCACCGTATACTGCAAAAAGATGCGTTGCATACGCATGCGCGATAGTCGTAGCGCTTATGACGGGTATTGCTACATTGATGCAGCACTTGTTCAATTGGTCCTGTATCGTAAGCAGGTGGCAATTTTCGTCTGCTGTGATGGGCTACTTGCCAACTGTGTCTTAGGAGACCTTATCGAATGTATCAAGGGGCGTATCCGTCATGAGCATAGACTCTCGTGTGCTGATCCCTATCCGCTTCTAAAACTGATACTAAATTCTGCAACACTCTTTCTGATTGAGCGTTTTGGAGGTCGTTACAATGTCTATGTTTCAGAATGGCCATATATACCTTGAATTTCGCATGTGGCATTACCATTATCTGTCGCACCCGGGCTTTTTTTGTCCCGTAAGTCTTCACAATGTCATCTAGATAAACATAAATTTCGGTTCCCTGCATTCCCATAAGCATCCTGTCCATAAGTCTCTGGAACGTTGTTGCACTTAGTCCCTACCCATGGTATTCTCGTCGAGAGCCCGGAAATCAATAACCAAATGCCACCGCTTGTTACCTTGCTCGTTCTGTTTGACGGAAAAAATTTACACGTAAAAAGTCGCGAACTAGTAGCTAGGTCTCGGATATGAGAAAAATTCATCGGATATCGATGTAGTTCTCGTGGATTCGAATCCTCAGAGTTGTGCGAATTTATTAATAAAAATAAATTAAATCATGCAAATACAATTTTCGCCCTTTTTATATTTATGTAGAAATTTTCAGGAACTATTCGTAGGAAATTCAAAATTTATTAAAAATTTTCCAAATTTATCCATACATTTTTCATAGAAATAAGGATTTAATGTTTCATTTTTTTATCCCGTATCCGAGACCCAGCTACAAGCTCGTGAATTTTTTACTGATAATTTTTCCCATGTTCTTCGGTATTACCAGGAGAGGTAAATTGTACGGAGAAGTTGAATTTAAAATCTGATCATCGTTATAAAGATTGTTCATCAGTTCTTCCGGCACGCACTCTTGTTTCTACTGCTGTCGGTATTGCTTATTTTTAATGAGCTCTTCATCCAGCGTAGATATGTAATATTCTACTAACGATGAGATAGTTAACTTGTCGCCTGGCAATAAAAATATGTCATAGCCGTTGCGAATCCACTTATCGACGTGCAGTACAAGTCCGACAACTTTCCAACTTCGGGGCTGTAGGGGCGGAAAATTCTAGGAATTGCGGAATTATCGGATGCCCCCTCTAGTAGCACGATATTAGGTGTGCGCGTGCGTAAATCATGGGCGTAAATCATTAGCAAAATAGCGAACGTAGTGGGAGAACCACAATTACTGTGCGTGCTGTACGTGTGATGGCGTTTTAAGGGGAGTGTACACTTATCGGACGGCGAGTTATCGGACTTTTACTATATTCCAATTTTTCTGAATTGATTTGAGAGGTATTTCTAGTCTTCCTTATGACTTCCACTCTTTGTTCCTTTGAAACAACTTCATCCTCCCCTGCAAAAAAACATTTCCTGCTTGAGGAGGCTACGCACTCAAAGTGGATTAATTCTTGTAAAGAAGTTACTAACGTGGCGGCCTCGCCTACAAACACCTCTGATTTAGTCTTTATGAGCGGCAAATAACCTTCTTTGATTTGTGATGCGGTTATCGGAATAGTTATGCATTGTGGAGTGGGTTTAACTTCTGGAAACAGTTCCAAGTTAGCTTTCTTTACACGGGATGAATGAATGGAATTGGGTCTACTGGCCGTGACTGCTTAATTAAGGCATTGTAGTAGAAACAAATATTCGAACGTTCCAGTCTCTAACACGGTTGACCAAAATTCTTTTAACTGAAAACAGGAGTGTATACAACACCACGTGAAAAGAGACCCTTTTAACCGAATATTTTTAGCGCTGTGGAGCCTAAAGTCTAAACTCGCGTTCAATACTGGTTATTCGTTGATCAACCCCTCATTTCTTACATTTTGAAGGGTCAATAAATGTCACCCCAGATTGACCCTCTAGGTCCGCAAGACTTGCTGGCGCATCTTTGCAACGATTCCGTTTGAAGTTTAAATCACTACTAAGTGGGCCGTATTTTGGAGATGCAGCACAAGGTGTGTTTCAGCCAACGCCTTCTGCGTCTCGTCCTGGGCGTACCTGAGATCCTGTGTCTGCGCACCCAGGTAGGAAACGTGTTGTTGGTTGGCCTCGCTCGAATAATTTAGCACTGGAGAAGCTGAAGGCGTTGGCCGGGGATGTGCTTGAACTTGCGCGGAACGATATCTGATCTGCCCGCTGAACCCCCTGCTCTGCGCTATCAAAGTTTCATTGGAGTGGTATATGCTAAATGGAGAGGGGCTGCGCAAAATACCTGAGGCTGATGTCCCACTGTTCCGATAGACTGGGCTCGGTGAGAGAGTTCGATCCGTTTGTACTGGCTCTCCGCACTCCCTTAGAAGGTGGTCCTGGATGCGCGAGCATCATATAGTCATATGTTCTCCGCGGGTTGTCTTTCGGTTCGAGGGTCCTCGTAGAACTGCTGTTTTGTATCCTGACAGCTGTACGTTCTCGCCTGATGCGCGGCAGTATAAGCGGTAATACTGGGAGTCTCCAGTACCCCCTGCGCTCCTCTGCGTATTTTGTTTGTTTAAAAGCCTGCTCTGGTGTCTTCGGATCTCGCACATCTGCCGCACTGGATAGGTCGTCTGGCAAACTTTCTTATGCAAGAACCGGAGTGCCGTGGCAGTCACCGGAACTATGGTGGAAGTTGAAATTGTATTGCTATGTTTTGCCTGTAGTGAAGCTCGCGCACCGCTAATATATGAGCGTAAACGATCATATAGGTCATTTAGGCTTTTATTTCTATACATACGCAATCGGTATATTTCGACCAGATACTATTCGAAAGACTTATCCGGAGGGTATCGTTCTTTTAATAAATCGATGAGTTCCGTGATGTGTTAGAACTGCTTGTTACATGTGCATTCACGGGTTTTACTGGCTGCTTGTTGAATTGAAAGGTTGTCAGCGATTGATCGCGCGATAAACATCACGGCATTGTCGGCATTACCTATGAGGTTCGGCCGAGGAGTAGTCGTGCTGGGCTGGATGCCAATGTCGATGCGTGACCTGTACATTTCCGTCTCGAGAGTTTTGCCTATCCGTCAGATTCTCGGCGTGCACGTGGGTTTGTTGTAGGCCTGGATTTAACTCCCTCTCTAGGCTGAGATTGTCCCCTGTCCAATTATTTCGGTACTCATATCTTAGCGGTAGCCTGTATGTGATTACACCCGCGGTAGTTTAATAACTCCATATAACCCCAGAGAATCTAAAGAAACTCGGCACAGTATTCCGTTCATCCTGGGATATCCCAAGGGGGTAAGAGAGGAGCTGACCTCGAAGGTCAGAGTACTATGGATCGCTGGAATTCGCACATAGTCTATATTCAGAAATCTTTAGCCCACCACCGAGTTTTCGATAGGCATTTGCCTAGCGAATGCAAAAAGATAAATGTACGCTCCCGTTATGGAATGCGGGAGAAAATAGGCTGATACGGATAGGGGGCTTATTTTCGAGCCCAAAGGGCAAATCCGAAACGAAGGGACGCATTAGTATGCCACAAAACTAATATCCGCTAATCTAGGCGGTACCAAGAGCTGATAAAAAACGCTTACTATTTTCTCCTACCGTTCAAGAGAAGTATTGTTGCTTCGGCTTTGTGGAACGCAGCTTTGAAGAGCTCTGAAAATGTCGCAAAAACCCTATTGGTACCCACACGTTTGTATCATTTTGTAGAGGGTACTGTTGAATGGACCTCATTTTAGCCGTTTCATCCTGCTCGGCGTTTATTTCTACGTGGTACGCAACTGGGGTCAAAAATCCGACATAGGTGTAAATTTAAAGTAAAATTTGCCTTAAAATCCAACTGATGTGTTTAGTTCTTCAATTGCTCTGTCTAATAGAGGTCAAGCTATTCGGAAAAATAAATAAGCAAAGGTAAAATCAAGTTAATCCGAGGGCCGTTTTTAGACGCAAGTTTTTTATTTAATTCACTTCTGTAAAGTTTGTTTTCAAGGTTAAAAGAGTTTAGAATTTTTGTTTACTTGATGAACCACTTTTTTATTGTTTTCCGAAATGTGACGAAACTTGATGATGCCTCTGCATCACTATTCTGTCCAGTCCCAAAGTTCCTTTTAGACTTTAAAAACTTACAAGTTTTTAAATGCTCCGCCATTAGAGGCCAAACAATCTAAAGAAACAAACCAGAACTAAATTGAATTAATCCAAGGGCCATTTCAGGCGCCGATCTTTACCCGATTTACCGTGTAAAGTTCTTCAGGAAAGCTTCACCTTTAGAGGGCCGGAAATTCAAGACGGAAATCGACCTCATAAAATTGGCCCAAAAGGTATCTTATATAATTGATTGATCATAGATAAAGTCTCAATCAGGGTGTGAGCCAATATATTGGCTTTCCGACCCTCTCAAGGTTCGAAAGTAAACTTCAAACCGACCCGATTTTCCAGAGATTGCAGAATTTCGGCAAGACTTTTTGATGACTCTACTTACAGAGTGGTTTTACAGGGTGGCGTTATTTCCTGTTTAATTTCTGAAAATTATGGATTTGAGTTTTGAGTCCGTTTGGGGGATCAGAACGAGCGATTCTGAGAGAAATAGCGCGTTCGATTCTCTCGCGAACCTGTCACCCCGCACTGCACTTGCGCTTACGCTTAACTGTCACCGAAATGGGAAATCAAATAAAGAATACTAAATCGTGTATTGATTATCCTGTTGCTACCGACCTCCTATACTACCTTATGTTTGTCGAATCACAAAAAAAACCAAAGTGATTACAACCAAAATAAAAAGGAAATATACAAGTAATAAATTCCCAATATTTTTTTCTTTTTTACATAAAAATGCCAGAATGCCCACAAAAAAAACAGTAACGACAAATCCTAACGCCTTGTTGTACCAAGTAGCAAAATTTATGCTTTTCGTTTGAGTGAAGTATTGGACATGCAGTCTTCCCTTTTTCCTTTCATTGCAGTCAATTATTTCATTGTTCACTTATCATTCTTTTCTTTTTTAATGGAAGGATAAAAGATTTAAAGAAAACCCATTCACCCATTAAAGTACCTTTATTTAAATAAAGAAAGAAGCGGCTTTAACCCTGCCAAGTCATAGGGCACGTCGAACCGCCAATTTACTAATATAGAACGATACGGATTACTCACCCGAAACCTTCAAGAAAAGGAGAGAGAAAACGAGGAAAGTGTTCGCATTCAGTATGATTTGAACCCGAACTGTGCTATCACAATAGTCACACTGCCGGGCGATCTACCTTTCTTGACTGCGCGGCATCTCTAGGTCATAAACCGTCGGCCACTCTCCACACTGCTACGATTGCAGTTTGGTATGGGATGTTACTCCATCGCTAATCACAGGCGCGAGTATGCACCTCTAAGTACAAAACTGCTGACGTATGCGTTCCGGTCTACAGGGTCTCTCCTTCCACCTTCTTCTGTATCACCACCAGGCAAGGAAATGCTGTGTTTGCACTCTTTATTTACGTTTCCCAATGTTTCTCTATATGTTGCTTCTTTCTCTGTCGTGCTCACATAATGCCAAATCAAGAAAAAAGACCTGGCACTGCGAACAAAAACTCGCCATGTATACTCGAGTGGCAGTACACTGAAATTCAGTACTGCAAACTCCTGCTATTAAGTACGTTTTTCCCCCGATAGTCGGAACGACGATATAACCCATTCTCCCGCACTACTCATTTCTACATTTGATGATTTCATCAAATGTACAATTCACTGTATATCATACAATGATTTCATAAATAAATAATGATATTTTTTTCTTTCTTTAATAAACCTTTGTTTTATTTTATTTTCATTTATAGGTTGGATTCGATACTTACTGTGGAAGATTTACTGGTGATGTCTTTAGACGTTCCTTTCCCGCTATTCATTTTAATCATTCCCACGATTGTTTCTGTGATATTTTCAAAATTGGAATGTTGACACGGTAAAATAAACTAATAATTTTTACGATTTAAATCGTCACTAAAAACTATCAGCACGCTAACAGCTGACGTGTACACAAACAGACACACACACGTGTGATCTACACAGATTTGATAATAGTCAATAGACGGAAGAGTGGGGTCCCCTCACGTGACCTCACTAAGGCTCTATAAAGGAGAGCAATATGGTCCGCCATGTTTATTCCATCGCCTGGGCAAATAGCTTAACGTCTCATAGGGCAAAACAGCAATTCGCTGTTGAAATTTAATACGTAATCGTATTTATGTGTACAAAACGGACAAAGGGTGAAATGTTTTTTAAGCAGACAATTCTCATAAGCATTTGACAAATTCGAGTGCAATTAAAGCAACAACGAAAAGGTAATTACTAGGTGTTCTACAAGGATGGACGAATCCCTTTCCCTAGCTTCTCGTGGGATCAACAATGACAACACCAAACATAGTTGTAGTGAGCGCGGTTCAAAAAAACAGAACACGCAGGGCTCCAGGCAATAGGTCAGCCAACAATGCCGACCACTCTAGAGCTGGGGGAGTCAATGAATATAGATTCAATGAGAAGGATCGGCAAAATCTCGGGACCTGTAGGTGGACGGAGCGACTGAATCACGACTTGCTGGAGTGCTATGATGCGAGTGTGCTATGAAGCGGAACGCCTACTCTACCACAGCTAGAACAAGCCGGCAACAGAGAAAGAGAGGCGACACTAAGACCAACCGCGGGCAGGCATCCGATAAAGGAAGAGCGATGCTTTATGACCCGGAGAAACGTCAACAACAAGGTTTCTCTTAAGCCTAAAGATCTGTCTGAAATGGATGACGAGCTTCGTGGACATTTTTCCGAAGAATCCGACCTCTAGGCAATCAATTATTGTGTCTATAATGCAGCAAGAGCTTTTCCGATGCGAGTCGTAAAACAAAACGAACGGTTGATAATAAGACCAAAAGACGAATGCATCAACTCGCCATAAAGATAGGCTGGGCAAGACAGTGCGCGTCCCGCATTCAGTATGTGATTGATTACATCACATCTGGCAGGAATTTTACAGCCTAGATTCGAAAGTTCGCGCGGCGAACTCCGGACCCGTTATCACACACTTATCAAGTCAAACCTGCGGACCATCAGCCACCATATTGTTGAGAGAATACGGATACCATCTCACGCTAAGTGAAGTCTAGAGCGGAGGGAGAGGTGGGTCAGACAAAATCAACAGTTTCTCTCTCACCCATCTCGACTCTTCCAAGACTCTCCAGTTACTGTAGACTACCCGCCCAAACCAGAGGAGTTCGAAATATTTTAGAGAGAAGTCCACGAAGTGCAGCACAGCCTGGCCGAAGACTCAGAAAATATAAATAGCTTCAAGGAGCTGTGTGATGCCCTCATAACACCTGATGAAGAATACCAACCCATCACTACCGAGGAGGTGAAAACAGTATTAAGAGGGATGAAGAACTATTCCGCTCCGGGACCAGATTGTATCAAAACCGTCTGTTGGAAGAAGTTCCCTTCAACCCATCAGCACTTGGCCCGTATTTTCACGTCATATTTAAAGTCGGAAGAGCCAATTGCGGAGTGGTTGGTGGAAGGGCGTACAATACTCCTGCCAAAAATAGGCAACTTACCTGACCCGAAAAATTACAGGCCAATCACTCGTCTGAACACACTGTATAATATATTCACAGCTATACTAAATGATAGGATTGTTCGGGCAATTGAACCTGCGTGGCACGAAATGTATGAACAACGAGGCTCAAAGAAAGGCGTAGCGGAATGTCGGGAGAACCTACTCATCGATAGATGTGTCTACAAAGATGCAGCTTTCTGCCAGCGTGACCTATCTATGGCCTGGATTGATTATCGGAAAGCTTTCGATTCGACCTCCCATAGACTTATCATTTGTCTTTTGAAAAGCTTAAAGGTTCATCCGTAAAACATGAGGTGCATAGAGAGATTGATGCCGCTTTGGAAAACCAGATTTATTATCTCATCTGAAAAAATCGTGTGACAACTAACAAGGTCACCTTTCAGAGAGGTGTCTTTCAGGGCGACACCATGAGCCCACTCCTCTTTTGCCTCATATTATTGCAACTAACTCTAGCACCTCGCCATGCCGACGGGTACTTTTGCGGCAAACCTGGAATGGAATTTGGGTTAGACAAATGCGCCAAAGATTATTTGAAGCGAGGAAAACTATCGGCGAGGAACAGAGTATCTGCAATGAAGATGCTTGCCGTCACGGTAGTACTCTATTCATTCGGAGCGGTTCCATGGACGAAGAACGAGCTCAGATCCCTTGATATCGGGGAAAGAAAGGTTATGCACATGAACAAAAGCATGCATCTTAAGTCTTCTGTTCCGCGACTCTACATCTCACGCCGTCAAGGTGGTCGCGGAATATTAAGTCTTGAATGTCTTCACAACAGGATTATTCTGGGTACATCACACAGAGTCGCAAATAGAAGAGACCCTCTTCTTAAAATGGTCAGGAAGCACGAAGAAGTGGGCAAAGGAGCATTCCTGTACAACGCAGCGGAGGAGGCTGCTGAAACACTCAGACTTAACTTCAGTATTAGGAGTGAGTAAAATGCATCAGATCTTATCTATCTCGAGTACTCACTCCTGAAAGCCCCGGATTAAGAAAGCACAAGAGAAAAACTTTCGCGAGCAGCTTCTCGATAAGCGGATGCACGGTATCTTCCACAGAAATGTGGGGGATCAGTCAACGTCGTGTGAGCTAACTTTTGCTTTTCCTAACTCACCCGGATTGAAGGCTGGTACCGAGGGTTCCATTTTAGCATGCCAAGACGGTGTCATTTCCACCTTAACATACCGTCGCCACATTTCGAGCCAAGACATTCCCGATGATAGCTCCAGGGCGTGTCAAGCACATCCCGAGCATTTAGCTCACATACTATCTAGTTGTCCAACTCATACAGGAACGACCTACATCCAAAAGCACAATGCGGACCACAACGAATAAACAAAAACAAAAAATTCTATTGTAATCTGAAAAAAAATTGGGACAAAAATAAAAAAGAGGAAAGAAAAATGAGAAGACAGCCAACCACATCCCCTTCCTTCTCTTTTTCTTTCTTTTGTTTTTTTATATTTATTATCATCAAATCACTATTTTCCGTATACCACTTAAAATGAATTCAGTGGTAAATTTTTGCAAAGATGTACTGTACAAGTACCGAAACGTTGGTAATGCAATTTTATTTTTATTCTGAATGTTATTTTATTGTAATTTGATGATAATAAAAATAAAAAAAGACGAAAAAAAGAAGAGAAGGCAGGAGATGTGGTTGGCTGCCTTCCCATTTTTCTTTCCTCTTTTTTATTTTTGTCCGAAATTTTTTTTTTCAGATTACGATAGAATTTTTAGTTTTTGCTTATTCGCTGTGGTCCAAATTTGGTCGTTGGATTCTTGTTTTTTTCTTTAACAGGAGTTTGAATCAGAGAGGTATAGAGACGTTATAAGGGAGTTGCAACGATTGTACCCGGAATATTTTGTTAAACTAATTGTCCTCATCGTCGGCGCTCTTGGAGGTGCCAAGCTTTCACTCGTTAATAGCCTGAAAAGCATCCCTGCGTGTCCATATTATGCTAAAACACTTCAGGGGAAAATGCAGAATGGGTCACTCCGTATTATCAGGGTGCACGAAACTTTTGCCGGATCGTCGTATTGATTCCGTTACAGACTGTCACCACCTATCTCACGGTCGTGAGATGTGGTTGTGGCTGAAATTTTACCGTGATTTCGCTGGGAGCGGGTGCAGTTTTTCAGATTAGCACCCGCTCCCGGCGAAATCCTGCGCTTGTCCTTATGACAAATTTTTAATTATATATACATACATACAAAATATAAAAGCTGACTTTCTCCCATCTTAACTCAATGGGAAATTTCATGGTTTTTGCGCCACCTTTAAACATTAACCGATTTTGATCAAATTTGATGTTTTTTTGGGCATTCGAATCAAACTGAGGGGGGGGGGGCGTGAAATCAGAGAAATTCGAAAATTGAAAAATAAGAGTCACCCTAGTAATTACCGATGGTTATTTTTGATAATCCTTTGTGCTGTTGGAATGTTGATTCGAAAATTAAGTTTTTTCTAGATTTCCAACAAAATGCTAGGGACAAAAGGAAAGCAAAACACGTCGACATCTTTAAACGAGAAAATTGAGGTGGTTTAAAAATCGATATCAAATCTTGCGACGACGTTTCTATTTGTGTATAAGACTTGAATAAATAATTTAGCATTATTTTTATCGCAGTTATGAAAGAAGAGGTTACAAACTAAAGCTAAATTGGCAAAAAGTAAGTGCCAAGGGGAGTATAAGAACTCATAAATTAATACGATTATGTATTAAAATTCAACAGGGGTCATCTACAAAATACGTGATACGTTCAGGGGGGGGGGAGCTCTGTCAAAATATAATTCTCCATGTTAGAAACAATGGAAGATTAAATGCCAAAGAGTAGAAGTTAAAACGTGTAGACGATGTCGCGAAATTGTTTTCCTTCGACGATGCAGTTGCATCATACGTGTGGTGTAAAGCTCGTGTTTCTCGCAGTGGAGCACAATATACATTTCGTAAGAAAACAAAGGATTATCAAAAATAATTATCAGTATTTACCTTTTTGTTGTTGCTTTAAGTGTACTCGAGAACCCATTTGCTCAGTTGATGGAATAAACATGGCGGACCATAGTACCTTCCTATTAAGAGCTCTACTTCCCACTATTGAGGGCGGCCCTGGTCAAAATGTTCACAGTACTGCGATGTCAACTGAAAACTTATCGTTTTCAGGCATAACTACTATTAATGGCTGTCGAGTCACATCTGAATTGTTTTGTACCTATCTGATCAGAATAGATGAAAAGTGGCGGTGGGACAACTTAATGCGGACGATAGAAAATACGTATCTGACGCAATCTATACTAGTTAGTTTTAGGATGGGCGGGAAGCCCTTTAGGAGCTCCCCTGACGCTCAAGCTATAAAGCCTATTGTGTCATATCCTTTCACTCTATACTACGTATATATAAATTTCTATATACTTATTATAGAGGGTGCAAGACACGCATTTACTATCTGCTGCCGTAAGTTACGTAGTTTCTTTTAGGTCCACTCGATATAAAGCCAAACAGTTCTAATATGTTAATGCATATGATACGCTACGATAAAAATCAACGTAAATGCAACACATTATAAATCATCCATCGAGCAATCGAGTGACTCACAAGTATTTTGTATTGCAAAGCAAATTTAAATTTATTTTTAATGAAAACTTTACAGTCGAACATCAATGTAATTTTAGAAGCTTCTTATAGGTTTACAACTGTAATTGTAATATTGCTTGAGGGCATGTGATACTTCGTCGTGTGGTCAATCGAGTACAGTTCCCTTGGTTTTTTTCCGTGAAAATGAAGATGTTTAAAAACTGATTTTGGAGATGCTATGAAATATCATAACGGACGTCCCTGAACTCTTTTTTTTAGGGATAACCCAAAAAAATGTATTTGTATTAAATAAAAATGTTATGCATGTGCATCATTTTGAGGTTAGGGTCATTTTTCAGCTCTCTGTCATTCCGATAATGCAGTTCTCTGCCGTACCGATTCTGTCGGTAAGCAATCTAGAATAATTTCATAACCTCCAAATATACACACACGTTTATAGCAAAATCGAAATTTTTTGGAATGAACCCACAAAAAGTGTCCAGGGACGTCCGTTAGCATGTTTGCTATCATTCCTCAGATTTTGAAGACAAAATATTTATTAATCTAGGAAGAAAGTCAGGGAAATCTAACACTGATAACATCCACAATAATTTCCAAGCGTCACGCAAATTTATCAAATGTAGCAAAATAAGATTGTTTGAATTAAGCCTAAAAAAAAGTGTTCAGGGACGTCCGTTAGCATGTACGCTAACATTTTCCAAATTTTTAAGACAAAATATTTATTATTCTAGAAAAAAATACGGGGGAACCTAATACTGGTAAAATCGATAAATTTATAAGTATCACATGCCCTAACGGCATTCTTTATACTTTGAAATTTAAGGGTAACATACAAATTTAGCGATTAACTGGCTTGTACTGTATAGTAAATAATATACAATAATAATAGCTACTGATAAAACTTGTAATTAAGTGTATTTTGTGATTTCACGTTATAAGCTTACACAAAATGTTTTTAAACGAAAATATTCTCGCAACTTCCGTATAATTAATCAAATATACATGTACATATTATAGTCTGTTAACAAACTTTTTTCTTATTCTTCAGATTCAGCTTGCAGTGTCAGAAGTCGCTGCAAGAATCGATTTGGTTCGTCTGATTCCATTTCGGCTGTACTACCCATACACTTTTCAAGAAAATGAAGTAAATTTGCCACACTACTTTCAGGACTGTTCAGTAAAATCGCCAAAGCAAATCTCCAAATTAGTGGTTCTTTGTCTGTTGAGTAACCCATTAACAAAGGAATTAATCTCTGTGAATTTATCCAATCGTGTCGCGCTATACATGATCGCATTTGAGATGTAGCAAACGAATGAGTGTAGCCAATAACACAGGGATTCCTTTGTTTCTTCAATCTGGCAGTTAAAGTGCAGTATTTGGCTATTTTATCGTATTTATCTGTATAGTATTTTAGTTGCTTCCTTCTACGAACCTTCTTTGCTTTCAAGAGCTCCAGTGCTTTATCCTAAAAATAATTGAAAATTCCTATTAAAATATTTTTTTAATGGGGTCAATACGGGCGGAGATACTGAAGGGGGATCTGAAGGATCTTTAAATGCGGTTAAGTCTGATACGAAATTCAAAGCTTAGACTTCCATAAACCATATTTCAAATATTTAAGGATATAATTGTTTCAAGTTTTCACATAATTATCTTTGAGCTTTTAATCCTCCAAATCTTTAATTCATAAACATATGTGTAATGAAATACTTTTTATTTTATTTGGAAGTGTTTCACCAATTACAGATTTTACGTCATTAAGGTTAAATATGATCAGAGCAAAAACGAAATTAAATTCTACAAATTTTTCAGAAGTATTATTATTTATTTATTGATAAGCATGTTAATACATTCTAAATGATCCATAAATACAGCTGCGATATTTTCTTAGATCTGAGATGTGTGCTAAGAGGTTGAACTTAAATTAGACTAAGTAACTTAAATAACGAACTTAATTCTACGGAGACATGATAAACGAACTGACTTTCAGTATCCCGGGTAGGTACGTAGAGACAAGGCAGAGTTACACTTTATTTAGCGAATTTAGCAATGTGCTTCATAACGCACCAGAGACTGTAAGATTTATCAAGGTCCAAAAGTAATTTGATTTATTTGAGAATTCTATACGTCCGACACTCCACTAGAAGATGAAACAAGTCTTATTCTACTCTCCGCTTGTAAATAAAATGATGATATACCGTATGGATGATCTACCCTTGACAGATTCTATGAGTTGATTTTGAGCAATAATCTGTGCCAGCCTGTTCATGTCTGAATCTCTAATATCGGCCTTCAATTTAACTTAAATAACCTCTTTGTTGACTCCAAGCTAACCAAGTTGCACCAGAATCTCCCATAGCCTGAAGGCACTTCATACATATTCTAGAGAGACGTCTTCTCTCATGCCCAGAATCTACTTTATCCAGTATAGGGCCATTTTTAGGGTGTTATGCGCAGTTGAGACTCGACCTAGCTCTAGCCTAAGTTCATACCCTGGGATGTGTGTACGGATTATAAACACTCTCTTGAAGGTCACGGTGAGCCTCAACCAACTTTAACTTAATGGTTTACAGTTTTCTTTTACCTTTTTCCCTATTCCTTTACACACCCCCACACACTTAATTGGTGGTGGGAGGGGGGGGGGCTACAGTTTCAGGTGGGTTCCGAACCACCAAGAGCAACAGCTTTAAGTACTTAGCCACGGCTCTTCCAGAGTGTAAGGCGGGAATCGATCCCGCAAGCTGACAGAGTAGGCCCAAAGCCTACATTTTAGGCCCCATAACCATCGTCCCACTTCTCAAATACTTAAACTCTATAACTCCTTCTATCTTTATTCCCTTAAATCTCTCCGTCCATTCTTTCTGTCTTCCCCCTCCTTTTCTAAACATCATTATCTTTGTCTTTTCTAGATTTAAATTCAGCTTTTTCCCATTTAAGTATTTGTCTAATTCTGTAATTAAATCCACAATCTCTTCTTCGTCTGCCATCAACACATCCAAAATACAATCCTCCATTATTCCAGTAACATATTCTCCTTTCTTCCCTACATTCGTTTCTTGTCTCTTTTTGCTTCTTGCTATTACTTATTTTCCTATCTCCCGTTACTTCCTCTCCTAGTTTCCGGGCACCTCATTTCTTACTATCTCTTCCCTTACTTCATCCAAATCCCACCATACTCCGTCTATCTGTATTCTTCCATACTTAACCCATGTTCTTCTTCCTCTCTTTTTTTCCTCTTCCGCTATTTTCCTTTACTTATACTGGATCTTCCTTTATAACCATGACAAATCATCCTCTATTCTCTCGGAGCTTCCATATAATATCCTCTTCTTTACTATCACTTCCCTGTTTCGTTCCCATTTCTTTAGTTTCACCAGTACCATTCTCTCCCCTCTTCGCTCTTCCCGTCTTGCACTTCTCCCCTCCTCTATCTCTACCTTAGCATCAATTCTTTTTGTTACTTCTTATCTTTCTTTTCTATTCTTTTTCTTTTTTTTTCACAGCCTTTCCTTCTCCGTATTCCCACTTTTGCCCCTGACAAAATCCCGTTTCGAGCTCTCTATTTTCTTTATCCTACCTTCCATCTCCTCTACCTTTTTACGATTATCTTTCCCTTCTCTAGTCTTTGTTCCCATGACCGCATCCTTTTTTTAACTGTTCCCTGACTTCTTATTTCTTTATTTCTTTCCTAAGTTCAGCCATTTTCCGCCTAATTTGTTTCCTTATTTCCTCTCTTATTTTCTCCTGCCTTTCTTCATAAATACCCATTACATCTATCATAACTTCGCGAATTTCTTTTAGTCTTTCCTCTTTCATACGATCTGTAGGTTCACCTGCATTTCCTTCAACCGCCCCTACTATTCTCATCCTTCTCTGAAAAAACTCTGCTTTTCCTTTTGATAAAAGCCTGAATCAATCCCATGCTTTTAGCTCTTTATCTGTCCTTTTCTAAAGCTTTTTCCGCGATGTTACTCGCTCCGCTAGTCATGAATCAATTTCAAACGCTCCCGCCTTCTATCCTTCCCTGTCTCTATCTATCGTCGCGTTATAATACCTGTCTTATCTTTCTTCATCTCTACCCAACCCTGTTACTACTAACCCGATTAAACCAGTCCTTCCAACTGATACAAATCTTAAACCAGCCTACTCTAAAACTTCCACACAAATCTATCTAAATCCGCAAAAATATCTTCATCCCCTTTTCAATCTCACAATCCCTCAATCAATCTCAAACATCCAAACCCTTCTACACACTTACACAATCCACTCACGTCAAATTTCACCACAAATATCAGAAAAACTTAGCATCAACAATTTCCCAATACCTTAGACTTTCATGCCGGGAAACGGAACTTATGCTTTATATGAATATATAAACTTTTGTAGATTCAACAGTTACAACTTCACAGACAATTTTATAGAAAAACTTAGCATCAACAATTTCCCAATAACTTAGACTTTCATGCCGGGAAACGGAACTTATGCTTTATATGAATATATAAACTTTTGTAGATTCAACAGTTACAACTTCACAGACAATTTTATAGAACTGTTTTTACTCTATATTTAATCTTTAGCAATCCCTGAGTACGAATTTTGTGTTTTATAATCAAAATTTTTTATTTTGAAAAAAGCGCTCCCACGATTATTGTATTTTTTCCGCAACATATGCATACTATATTAGAATAATATGCAATACGCGGCTCGCAAAGAGCAATAATCTTTTATTGGTGGATTAAAAAGACTCTCGCGGAAGACGTTGATTTATTGGCAACTATCTTTAAATTCTATCAACTAAATAAAATACCTTATAGTAGGAGAGACATAGAGAGAAGTGACGTCGGCCGCGAAATCAGTGAGGTGACAGGGCCAGTAGAGGCTAGGAACGCGAGTAGAGCACCAGCGAATCTCGACGCGCGCAACTCCATCTACCGATTTTCTACTCGCTCCGCGGGACTCCCGCGCAACGCAGACGCGGTGTCCGCCATAAAAGGGCAAGCACTGGCCTAGAATGTTAGTTGTTTGGAAGTTAGATAACAGTACCCTGACAAAATCCCTATAGCTGGTTATTTAGCCCTAGGTTTCGACCGCAAGCCAGTGCCGTCCCTCTCGCTAACTAGATTCAAATGCTATAATCTCTCTCTTCGTAAAACCTAAAGCTGTTTGCCAGCCCTGTGGTTCTTGAAGCAGCAATATCGTCACTCTCCATAGCCGGATACTTTCCTCCAACGCATATTTTTGTACATCATGGTAAGAACAATATAACCTGTATAAACCAATTTATCTGTAAACTTTATTCTCTCTCTGATTGTTCAAATTCTTTTCCCCCTCTCTATAATCCGCTAATGGGCCAGCTGGCATTCCAGCCCGCCTGTTTCCGCTGAGATAGCTGGCATTCAAGCCCTCTCGGCCTATTCGCTTACTCACTACATACCGTCCTCCTCTGAATAGCACCATGAATTTCCGCTAACTCGTTTCTTTCTAGGGTAAAATTCGAAATAACAAACGACCGTTCAGCTACTACATCATACCACCTTCATCACCATCTTTCCTCCAGATCAATCTTCCTCCCGCTATCTCTTTCTATCTTATGAGATGAACACCTCAGTCACTTCTTCTACCTCCACCCATATCTGTCCTCTCACTCTCTCATCGGATCTTCTCCAGATCACTCTTCCGCCTGTTATCTCTTTTTATCTTAAGATATTGACATATCAGTCCATCCTTTCGCCTTCACCAATATCCACCACCTCACTCACTCCCTCTCGAGAATTATCTTCGCATATTTTTGTCCTTCACCTCAAGAGATAATTCCATCTCAATCTGTCTTAGTATATAGAAATTAATCGTCCGCGAATATTATTCTCCATACTACTACAACCTGAAACTACCCATTAAATAAGGAGCGTATCCAATATTCGTAAAAAAAAACTTTTTACAACATCGTTTATCGTAGTATTAATTATTTTCAAAATATCCTAAACTCCAGGTTCCTCTGACATACAAGAGAACATTTAAGATATTTGAGACAAGTTTCCATCAAAAGTGAAATTCGGAATCGAAAGCTTCCCCCCCCCCCCTCCTGTGAAAACTCGCGGTCTTCATCGCAGACGTATAGACCTCCAGATTATTAATTTTTCAATATTTAGGAAAAGCTGAATATTGGTAAGCTACCGACTTAGAATTGAAAAGGATATTGATTGGATTTGTATTCGCCTCCTGTACTTTAAAATCAAGATCAGAGCTGCCAACCGGTGACTGGCGGAGTTTTCGCAACTGTTACTGATGTGTATTTTTAGGCTGTGTTGTCGGTAAGCATATATGTTTATTTAATATTTTTACCTTCTAAATTGACATTATCAACTTCTCAAAAATGTAACAAACACATCCTTACATTTCAGGATAATTTCTCCAAATATTGTATCTCAGTACCATTTGTAGATGTTACAAGAAAAAGTACAATGAGAACAATTGTTGTTTATCTCATTTCTTCTTTATTCAAAATGTGACAGTCTGTAACGGAATCAATATGACGATCCGGCAAAAGTTTCGTGCACCCTGAGAAAATGGAGTGATCCAAGGACGACCGCCTTCTGCATTTTTCCCGCAAGTATTTTGGCATATTACTGACACGCAGGGATGCTTTTCAGGCTATTAAACAGTGAAAGCTTGGCACCTCCAAAAGTACCGATGATAAGAAAGATTAGTTTAACAGAATATTCCGGGTACAATTGTTGCAACTCCCTTATAAGGTCTCTATACCTCTCATTCTTTTCATTCTCCCTGACTATAATGTTTTTGTTAGCTGGTGCCGAAAATTCGATAACGAACATGGTTCGCTTCTCGAAGTCAAGAAGAACCATGTCAGGCCTCGAGTGTGCAACAGAAACAATTGTCGAGAATATAAAGTTCCAGTATATGCGGCACTTCCCATTCTCGACAATTAACTCGATTTCCCTAGGACCATTTAGAGGAGCGATATTAAGGTTAATACCGTAAGAGTGACAGAGATGTTAATAAAGCACTCTTAGTGCCGCATTGTGCCTTTGGATGTAGGTCGTTTCCGCATAAGTTGGACAACTAGATAGTACGTCAGCTAAATGCTCGGGATGTGCATGGCACGCCCTGCAGCTATCATCGGGAATGTCTTGACTCAAAATGTGGCGACGGAATGTTAAGGTGGAAATGACACCGTCTTGGCATGCCAAAATGAAACGCTCCGTACCAGAGTTCAATCTGGGTGATTTAAGGAAAGCAAAAGTTAGTTCAAACGACATTGACTGATCCTCAACATTTCTGTGGAAGACACCGTGCATCCTCTTGTCGAGGAGCTATTCACGAAAGTTTTTCTCTTGAGCTTTCTTAATCCGGGCTTTCAGGAGTGAGTACTCGAGATAGATAAGATTTGATCAATTTTGCTCACCCCTGATGCTAATGTTAAGTCCGAGTGTTTCAGCAGCCTCCTCCGCTGCTTTGTACAGAAACGCTCCTTTGTACACTTCTTCGTGCTTCCTGATCATTTTAAGAAGAGGATCGCTTCCATTTGCGACACTATGTGCCACCTTGACGGTGTCAGATGTAGAGTCACGCAACAGAACACTTAAGATGCATGCTTTTGTTCATGTGCATGACCTTTCTTGTCCCGATATTAAGGGATCTGAGCTCGTTTTTCTTCCATCATATCATATAGCGCTTCTATCGACGAGCTCAGGGTCTTCAGGTATGCCATTAAGTTTCCCTAGCTTCAAATAAACCTTGGCGGATTTGTCTAACCCAAATCCATTCCAATTTCCTTAGTATATCGTTCTACAATCCCTAGAGCTAGATGTAGTTGCTCTTTGTTTTTAGCATAGTTCTTGAGATCGTCCATGTAAAATACATGAGTGACCTTTTACTTTGGATCTGCAGGTTTACCGCAAAAGTACCCATCGGAATGGCGAAGTGCTAGAGATAGTGACAATAATGTAAGGCAAAAGAGGAGTGGGCTCATGGTATATACAGGGTGATTTTTTTAACTTGAAACTTTTGATTCATAACATTTTTTCATAGAGGGCCTATTTTTCGAGATATTTGAAAGTTTCAACGTGAGTCTCCTAGCCTCTCACCATTGCTACCAGTGTTATAATCAGCCATGGAGTAACTTTTCGAATTACTCTCGATTAGCTTGAAGACACAAACGCAGACGTTATTCAAAAGCGTCCACAGTTTCCAGCAAAGTTTCTCGAGAGATGGCTGCACAAGCTGCCCGAATCCTTTCCATCAGATTTTCTCTTGTTGTGTGTCGCTGAGCAAAAACTACATTTTTAATATAACCCCATAAAAATAAATCAGGTGATGTTAGATCCGGCGAGCAGGAGGGTAATTCGAATAGACCTCCTCGTCCAATCCATCTCTCATTGCAATTTAGGTTTAAAAACTTAACAACACTAAGTGTGTCTGTCAACGTTTTCGTCAAAAAAGTAGGGTCCAATTAAATAGCCATTTACTATTCCGCAACACAGCATGACACTCCATCGATTTTGATGATCCATCGGTCTGTACCAGTGAGGATTTTCGTCCGACCAATAATGACAGTTATATCTATTGAGCTGTCCGTGGCTGTAGAATTTATTAGTTATTAGAATTATTATTAGAATAAAAATCTGAAAAAAGTACATATCGAAAGAAACTAGGATCATTCTGTGCCATTTGCAAAGCCCATTGGCAAAAATTAATACGCGCTAAAACATTATGGTGCCTTAAGGCTTGCGTAAGAGTAATGTGGTAAGTATGATAGTTCAGAGATCTTAAAATTCTTGATACTGAATTTTGTGGTATACCTCTCCCTTTCAATTTGCCGAGTATTGATTTGTGGATCTACATGAACAGCTGCTGAAACAGTTACAGCTCTTACATCATTTTCATTGTACTCATGATGTCGATGTTCACGAACAAGGATCCCATTGCGAGGTCTTTCAGTCAAAGTACTTATTGTTAAAATAGTAGGATGTCTTCTGACTGGAAACCAATCAGCGTCAAGTCTTGGTGTCTTGGCGCATTACCAAATTTAATGCTCCACTATTTTTAAAAACGGGGGTTACGCCAGCTTAACGTTAAGCTAGCGTAACCCCCCGTTTAAAAAAAAGCGGACCATTAAATTTGGCAATGGGGCATTGAATGAGCATTAAATGAGCCCTCAATTATAGTATTGTCAGATGTAAAATTAGTGCACAATTTATATTAAGGGTGGTTTTTCTCTATTAGGCGTTGGTTTTGGAAAATAATTTGTTGTGATTTTGGAGAGCATTAAATTAGCCTTTAATTATGTGATAGGACAGATCTCGAGTCAACGTTCATTTCACTTGCGTCTCCGTCAGTTTAACGTAAAGCTAGCGTAACCCCCGTTAAAAAAATATAGTTAATCATTAAATTTGACTATGGGGCATTAAATGAGAATTAAATGAGCCCTTAATTATAGTATTGTCAGATTTACAATTTGTCCACAATTTATATTCAGGGTGATTTTTCAGTATTAGGGGTGGCTTTTGGAAAATAATTTTTTGTGGTTTTGACGAGCATTAAATGAGCCTTTAATAATGTGATAGGACATAACTTGATATAACTTTTATTTCCTGTGGTGTTCCATCTGCTTGACGTTCAGCAAGCGTAACCCCTGATTTAAAAAAAAAGTGTAGCATTAAATTTGGAAACGGGGTCTTAAATTAGCATTAAATGAGCCCTTACTTATGAGATAGGTTTTAACTCGATTCGAAGATGTGGTTACGTCAGCTTAACATACCTTTAAACTTTCGCAAGGTTTTGGAGTCGCACATTTTCTTAAATTTTTATCATAAAAAAATCAAGTTTGGCAGATCGTTACAGATAATACCTTACATTAGTACCTTACATTAGTGTCAAAAGAAGAACGTAATCTTACAAATATTTAATGTCACACGAATTTTATAATTCTGCAGCCAGTTCGCTGTTTCATTATTTAAAATTGAATCCTAACCTCAAAATCTTAAAAGACATTAGCATTAATATTATTATTAATAGCAAATAAAGACTTATACCTAAAAATACTGACTTACAACTGAAAGTAATATAATGCTATACTAGCATCATGCATAAGTTTAAAAGTACCATTAAACTGCTTGAACTTCAACTTTTAACACAAAACCAACTTCATAAAATGTATAAGCTTTCAAACTTTTATATGCTTTTACTTGATTTATAGTGTAAAAACGGTGCGATTGAATAAAATATAACATTTTTTACGTATCGGGTCTTCCAATCTCCCGACCAATTTGCCAAATACTCACTCGGCATTTTGAAGAAATAAAAAAGATTTTAAAAACCTCCACGAACACGTTTAAATTATAGTGGTATGTCGGCACTGTTATTCATCTAGAGGTTCCGCTTGAAATCTCAGAAAAAGTTTTAAAATCTTTTTAAATAACATTTGAATAACTCGCTTGATATTCTTTAAAATCACTGAAACTTTCCTGAAATTTTATCAAATTTCTTGTAAATCCTTAGCACTTTTTGAATTATTTTTGAAGCCTATACAAAGACAATTTAAAATCCCGCCAAGTCCCTAGTAATTCCTTGAAAATCCTTAAACTCTGCGAATTGTTTTGAAATCCCTCAAAGTTTTTTTCAATCATTTAAAATCTTTTGAAATTGACTACAATTAATCAAAATCCTTTAAATTACCTTAAATTCCTTAAAATATTGCAATTTTTAAATCGCTTCAAATCTCTTCAAATTTATTGAAATTTTTTTGAATAAATTTTCAGTAACTTGCTTGACATTCTTCAAAACCACTTAAACTGCCATAAAATCTTATAAACTCTCTTGCTTATCATTAACACTTTTTGGATTATCTAAAATAATCTTTGAAATTTCTTGAAAATCATTCAATTTTTCTGCATTCTTTTAAAATCCCTTCAAATTCCTTGACATAATTTAAAATCTCTTGATATTTTCTAGAATTATTTCAAGTCTTTTAAAATCCTTTAAGGTCATGTGATAAGTGGGTCACGTGACTAGATTCCTAACTTACCGATACTTTTTTTTATTTCCTAACTTATTTTTACACGAAGCGCCACATTAAGTTGAAAAAAAATTGGACTTCCGCTTCAGGCATGAAAGTGTAAAGTAGTGGGAATTGTTGATGCTGAGTTTTTCTGATATTGTGGTGAAATTTGAGGTGAGTGGATTGTGGAAGTGTGTAGAAGGGTGTGGATGTGAGAGATCTAATTGAGGGATTATAAGATTGCAAAGGGGAGGTAGATATTTTGGAGGATTGAGACAGATTTGTGTGGAAGTTTGTTTAGAGATTTGTGACAGGGTGAGAAAACTGTGTTGACGGATTGGTAGTGTCAGGGTTGGGAAGCGACAAAGAAAGGCGAGACAGATACCAGACAGCGACAGTAGAGGCAGGGAAGTAAAGAAGGCGGGAAAGTTTCAATTTGATTCATGGCTAGCGGAGCGAGTATCTCCGCGGAAGAAGCAGAGTTAGAGCAGGAAGTGCTCAGTACGCCGAAAGAAGAGATAAAGGAAAGGAAGGCAAGGGGGAAGTATAAAAAAAACTATAGAAAAGGAAAGATTAAGAGCAAAAAGCGTAGGGTCAATAGAAGCATTTATCAAAAGGAAGAGTGGGGAGAGGGAAAGCAGTGAAGAGAAGGAAGATATCGGGACGAGTGTAAAATACCAGAAAATGTTTAGATCGCCGCCGGAAAAGCAGACTTTGGTAGGGAAAAGCGATAACAGTAAGGATGCTGCTGGTAGCGGAGATGAAAATAAAGTGTCGATGAAAGAAGAAAGACTAAAGGGAATTCGAGAAGTGATGATAGTGGTAATGGGGATTTATGAAGAAAAGCAGGAGAAAAAGAGAGGGGAATTAAAGAAGGAAACTAGGCGGGAAATGGCTGAAGTTAAGAAAGAAATAAAAAAATGGGAAGAAATGAGGGAAAATTTAGAAAAGAGGATGGAGTCATTGGAGCAAAAACCAGAGAAGCAGGAAGAAGTTAATAATACAAAGGTAAAGGAGTTGAGAGATAGGATGAAGAATCTTGAAAGCTTGAATGGGGATTGCGTTGGCGGCGAGAGTGGGAATAAGGAGATGGAAAGGCTGAGAAAAATAGAACAAAGAATAGAAAGAAAAGAGAGGGAAGAAAGAAAATTAAACATAGTGATAAAGGGTATAAGATTAGAGTGGATTGAGCTGAAGGAAGGGGTGGACGAAGTACTAAAAAGGATTGATGTTAAGGTAGAGATAGAGGAAATACGAAATGTAGGAAGGGAAGTGATAAGAGAGGAGATAATGGTGCTAGTGAAACTAAAGAAATGGGAACATAAGAGGGAGGTGATGACAAAGAAGAGGTTATTATATGGTAGTCCAGAGAGAATAGAGCATGATTTGACATGGATAGAAAAGAAGATGCAGTATAAATGAAGGAAAATAGCGGAAGAGGAAAGAAAAAAGGGAGAGAGAACATGGGTTAAGTATGGAAGGATTCAGATAGATGGAGTATGGTGGGACTGGGATGAAGAAAGGGAACAGATAGTAAGAAATGAGGTGCAGGGAAACTAGAAGAGGAAGGAACGGGAGATAGGAAAATAAATAAGAGAATTAAAAGAGAAAAAGGGACAATCATAGCAATGTTCGTGGACTTGAAAGCGGCGTTTGACTCATTAAACGGAGGAGAAATAGAAAAAGTTATGATAAAAAGAGGGATAAGAGAGGGATTAATAGAGAGTATCAGAAATTTTTAGAGAGACAAGAAGCACGGTAAAGGTAGGAGAGCAAGTAGGAGATAGTTTCTGGTTGGTGAGTGGTGTGAGACAAGGGTGTCCTCTGAGCCCACTTTTATTTAATTTATTAATATCAGACTTGGAAGAAAAAATTAGGAGAAAGGGTTGGGCAGGAGTTAGGGTAGGGAAGGAAAAGATATATACACTGGCATACGCAGACGACATAGTGTTGATTTCAGAGGATGAAGAAGGGATGGCCGATTAATTACAGGATTAGAGAAATACTTAGATAGGAAAAAGCTGAATGTAAATATAGAAAAGACAAAGATAATGAGGCTTAGAAAAGGAGGGGGGAGGAAGAAAGAATGGGCAGGGAGATGGAAAGGAGTAAAGTTAGAAGAAGTCAAAGAGTATAAATATTTGGGATATATCTTGCAAACGAATGGAGATCATAGAACTCATTTAATAGAAAACATAAAAAAGCAACAGGGATAATGAAACAGATATGGGGAATAGGAAAAAGAAGGTTAAAAAAAAATTGGAGAAGGAGAATGTGGTTATTTGATACGCTGGTATGGCCGATATTAGGTTATGGAGGAGAGATATGGGGATGGAAAGAAAGGAAAGATATTGAGAGTTTACAAGAAAGGTATATAAGGTGGACACTGGGGGCAGACTGGAGGACGCCAAGATATATGGTGAGAAAATAAGCGCAAAGGGATAAGTCAAGTATTAGAGCGGGAAAGAGGAGATGAAAATTTGAGACGAAGCTGAGGGAGGGAAAGGGAGGTGAGTTGGCGAGAAAGTGTTTGATGGAGGTAGAAGAGAGGAGAAGGGCGATCGAATTAACGAGATGGGAAGAAGAAAGGAGGGAATTCTTTAATGATAGAGAAATAGAAGACGGGACTGGAGTAAACTATGAAGAATTGGAAAAAAGGGAGACGGATTTAGACTGGGAAACGATGTAAGGCAGGGGATGTGCTGGGAAAAAGGAGAGAGCAGAAAGTGTAGAATATGTGAATGGGAGAAGAAACATAGGAGCATGTATGGAAAGGATGTAGGAGAGGAATGGAAGATAAAGCAAGCTGGCAAGAAAATGTGGTTAAGATTCTAGGGCAAGGTGGATTAGGAGAAGACTGGATGAAGGAGTTGGAGGGTGATAGAGGACCGAATGAGGGAGAACGAAATAATGCACGTGGAAAAGATAAATTGAGGTATAAAAAAGTGAAAGAAAAAGGAAACGGAAGTCGCTTAGATTAGAAGTGTGAAAATTGTAAGTAATGGTAAAGTAAAAGTTAAGTAGACTAAGATGCGTTTGCGTTCTCATGCTTTCTCTTTCTCGCTTGCACTCTCGCTTTTGTTCGCTCGCTCACTCGCTTGCTAATAAGTACTAAATTGCGCTATCGCAGGAAATAGAAATAAGGAGCTAGATATAAAACTTTATGCAAATAGTTGTAAATAATTGTATATATAGAAAAGATAAGATTGTAAAAAAAATATAGATATAAACGGAAAGATTGTAAGGAATGGAAGTCATGTAAACCCTTAGGGGACACATTATGAATAAAGAAGAAGTTGAAAATTTGGGGTTATAAATAAGAAGCACTAACAAAGGTGGGCCTGGTCCTTAATTTGTATAATTATGAAAAAATAAATTTATGTAAATAATTTTGCTTTACTTTTTGCCTAATTATTGAAATTTAGAACCAAGCTTACCTTGCTTAAGGGCATGTGATACTCAAAAAATTATCGATTTGACCAGTTTTAGGTTCCCCCGGTTTTTTTCTAGAATAATAAATATTTTGTCTTAAAAATTTAGGAAATGATATGCGAACATGCTAACGGACGTCTCGGCACACTTTTTTGTGAGTTAATTTTAAAAAATTTGATTTCGCTAAATTTGCTTAATTTTCATGGCGCTTAGGAATTAGTATCGATTTTGTCAGTGTTAGATTCCCCCGCCTTTTTTCCTATATTAATAAATATTTTTCTCCAAAACTTGGGAAATGATAGCGAAAATGTGAACGGACGTCCCTGTACACTTTTTTTATGGATTAATTCCAAAAAAATATCAAGAGAATATCAAGAGAAAATCGAAAAAGGAGCACAAACATTTTGAATTATTTCCTTAAATTGTTTAAAAAGTGTGAATGGATTTAAAGCAAAATTTTGCATTTTTGCTATATTACATAATTTTAGAAAAAATTTGAGTAAGTTTAAGAGGTATTCAAAAGTTTTCAAACGATTTAAATACAATTAAAACTTGTATAGATTTTTAAAGAATTTAGAGAGTTTCACGAAAATGAAAGACATTTTTCAGGTTCTTAAGAGAAATTAAAATAATTTTTTATTTCGAAAAATAAACTTTAAGAGAAAACTGAAAAAGGTTTTTAAACATAAAAAAATGATTTCCTGAAATTTTTTTTAATAGTTCAGAAGATTTTAAAGCAAAATGTTTCAATTTTGTAAGATTGCAAAATAAAAACGAGCAAAAATCGGGTAAATTCCAAAAAATATTTAGTAGAATTTAAAAGAACTTCGAAAGTTTTCAAGAGAATAAACACATTTTTTTAAATTGCTGGGGAAATTTAGAAGATTGTAAAGTAATTTTTTTCAATCTGGAATGATATTTGAAAATTTTGAGAAAAATTCATGCCAGTTAAAAATATTTTCAGGAATTTAAGACGTTTTAAATAGATTACAAATATTTCAAAACTCGGAAATATTTTCGAAAAGTTATTAAATATTTCTTGATTCCTTCCCAATGTCTAAAAGTTCTAAAAATCTTTTAAAAGGATTTGAATTTTTCATAATATTTTAAAAAATCCTATATTGTAAAAAATTTTTTTTTAATCTTCTAGATTCTTTTTTAACAAGCCTGAAATATTAAAAAATCTTTTAAATTTCTTAAAAATCTTATGAAAAATATATTTACATCAATTTAAAAACAGAGTGATAATACTTATTTTCTTATTCTCAATTCTCAGAATTTAATTTCACCATGGATTTATTATAGAACTTTGAAAAATAATTTTCGATTAATTTGAGTGTTGTGAAAGATAGAAAAATATTCGTTAATTTAGCTTCGTTACAAAGTCTAATTTATTAAAAAAATATCACATTTGAGAGTTCGTTATTTTATTGTGATAGAAAACAATATTTTAGGATTTATCATATTCCTTGTTTGCTATAAAATATTCATTAATGATTAATTATATTGTTTGACTTATTTATAATTCTATTAATACATCATAAATTAATAATCAATTAACTGTGTTCAGTAGTTCTAAATTTTGAGCATTGAAATATTTGTGGGAATTTAATAGTTTCTTTATTTTGCATGCCGGTCTTGAAGTCGGTGAATTTTAGTTTCGGATATTTTTAAATTCGGGATTTTATTCGCTGTCAATTAAAAATCTTATCGTTATTTGAAATTTGGAAAATTTTATAATTTCCAGGCGTCCTAACGGTAGGATGCCAACGCACACGACACGACTTAATCTTGCTCAATTCCGCGAGCTAAAACTTTCTAGCGCTAACTTCTCGGTTAGCCTTTTATTTTTCATATTTTTGGATAAGTATCATCTAGTCGATTACGTGCGTTGGCATCCTATTCGAGCTACGTGAGGATTTTAATGGAATGATAAAAATTTTTTAATTCTTTTCTAAAAATGTTTTATTGAATATTTCCAGTGAGAGAATTCTTATAACTATCCATATACTTTTCTTAATTAACCATGAAACAGCTTGCCTCAACATCAGTGGAAATAGTTCGAAAATCACACAGGAATAAAAAATATTTTCGGGAGTCTACATAAAGATGACTCGGTGTACTATATGTTTTTTGAGTCACTGAAAATATTTAATATAACATTTTTAGAGAAGAATTTAAAAAAGAAATTTATCATTCGATTAAAATCCTCGCGTCCAAGCAAAAAATTAAATTTGCAAACAAATAATGTAATTTTCAACCCATTAACTTTCTACCGAAAACAGAAATTCACAATTTTCGAAATCAATTTTAAAACAACAAACATTTTTCTTAACAAAATAGATAAATTTCCAAAAAAATATATGAAATTTTAACCATTTTATACCAAAATAAAAAAAGTTTCACCAAAAAATGGATTTTCATCCAAAGAAATGAATTTTTGATTAAAATAGATGAATTTTTAAACAAGGAGAATAATTCTCTACCAAAAAAGAAGAATTTTTGACTGAGAAAGGTCAATTTCCTACTAAAAAAATTCAACTAAAAATGATACAGTTACATTTTTAGCATAAGAAAATGTTTTTCCAACAATAAAAAAATCGATTTTTCAACAAAACAGTTAAATTATCAACTAAAACAGGTATTTTAAAAAATTTCAATTTTAAAATAGTTTAACTTTCGATGGGAGAAATAATTTTTCAACTGAAAAATGTTTTAAAACACACACACACAATCGAATTTACAACAGAATAGTTCAATTCTTAAACATATAATTGGATTTTCAATTAAAACATTATTTTTCAACTAAAAATTGAATGGAATTAATTCTGAAAGAAAAATAAAAAAAAAATCACAATTTTTTAACATTATTTCGTAATTTTGCCATATTATATAATTTAAAAAGAAAGAAAAATTCGTTAGAATTTTTATTTTAAAAAATGTACTTTAAAAAAAATTCAAAATGATTTTGAAACACACCAAACGATTTCCTAAAATTTAAAAGAACAGTGTAGAAGATTTTAAAGCAAAATGTTTCAATTTGATAAGATTAAAAATGTTAAAAAACCTAAAAATCCAGTCAATTCAAGGAATATTTAGAAGAATGGAAGAGATTCGAATCTAATTTTAAACTTAAATTTTTTAGAAATGTAGGTTTTCAAAGATTTCAAAAAATAAACTTAAGAAGCTTTAAGGGAATTCCGAAAGACTTCATGGAGATAAAATTATTTTTCTTAAAATTCTGTGAAAAATTTAGAAGATTATATAAGTTAAGTTTTTTACGTCCTGAATGCATTTTTTAAATTTTAAGAAAAATTTAGTAAGTTAAAAATATTTTTTTGGAATTTATTTTGTTTTGAACGTGTAAGAAATATTTAAAAAATTGAAAAAATTTCCCTAAATATATAAAATATTCATTGATATCTTCCAAACTTCTAAATGTCCTAAACATCTTTTAAAAAGACTCGAATTTTTCTAATATTTTTTTAATTCCAATGAAATAAAATCATTTAAAGTCCTCTAGGTTTTTTTTTATACATATCTTTTCATGCTATTTTAGGCTATAATCACTTCATGAATTTCTGAACTTTCTTATTTTTATTTTTCAAGTGTATTTCAATCTGCTTTACGTTTAGTGAAAAATCATATGCTGAAAAACGATAAGAGAAATATCTATTTCTTCAACTTCAACTATAATTCGAAAGGCGATTCTTCATAAGTCTTTTACTAACCAATGGATATATTTTTATAATTTTATTCCTGAAATATATTCCCTAAGGTCAAACATAGTACACAAATATCCTAAAATTTGTAAAACACCAGCTATTTACTGGAATTTTTAAAATAAAAATCAATGTGTATCATATTCAAATAAATTTTGGTAATATTTATAAAAGTATCATTATTTTTAATTAAAAAAATTAATGTATAGAGAGTACAGTTTTGATTTGAAATTTCACGACGGCTTTTTGTACCATGCATGACCCTCGCTCAGAATCAAGGAAAAATAATTTTAAAATATGTTAATTAGTTATTAAAATGTTACAAAGACTTACCTTTACAATTTTTTTCTCTTTTTATAATCATGAGATATTTCTTCATAAAATAAATTTTATTGGATTTATTTTACAATTATTTACAATCAATTTCCAATCACAATTATTTTACAATTAAAATAAAATTTTAAAACCTAAATTTTGTAATTTTGAGATAAGTATTTTAAGGCATTAAAGATTTTGTAAAGATTTCATATACAAGAAAATAAGTATTATCAGTTTGTTTAAAAATTTATATGTAAATAATTATTATAAGATTCCTAAGAAAATTTAAAAAAAAAAAGATTTTCGAATGTATCAGATGTGTCAGAAAAGATGCTAGGAGATTTTAAAGACTTTTTATTTTTAATTTATAGGATTTTAAAAAATATTATGAAAATTGATTATCTATTTAAAACGTTTTAAATTCTACAAGATATTGGTAACTCTCTTCAGTTTTTATCGCAAAAATTTAAAAAATCATTCAAAATGTAGAAAAAAATTTCCTTATAATCTTCTAAATTTTCCCAAGCATTTGAAGAAACTTTGTTTATTCTCCTGAAACCTGTCGAGATTCTTTTAATGTTCCTAAAGTTTATCTTGCGTTTCTAAAACACTTCTTGGGTTTAAATTTTGTTTGAATCTCATCAAGTCTACCAAATACTTCCTGAATTCACTTGATTATCATGTTTTTCTAATCTTGTCAGAACTTCCAATCTCTAATCTTTAAAAATTATTCAAATTTTTCCTATTTTTTTTTTAATTCTGCAAAATTAAAAAAAATGCCTTTAAAGTTTTTCAGATGCTTTAAGAATATTTGAAATCTTTTGCAATGTTTTTAAATGTTTAAAAATAATATTTTTAAATCAATTGTTTGAAATAAAAAATTATGCTAATTATTCCTTTAAAAATCTTTACAAGTTTTAATTATTTTCGAATCGTTTCAAAATTTTTGACTATCTCCTAAACCTACTCAAATTTGAAAGAATTATGTTCCTTAATTTTTCTGAAGTTAAGTTATATGGAAAAATTACGACACTTTGTTTCAAAATATTTTACGTACTTTTTTAAACATTTTATGAATTAATAAAAAATGTTTTGTAATCTTTTTTTAATTTTCTGTTAGAATTCATTCCAAAACAATTATTTACATTTTTTCCCAAGGAGTTTCTTTCATTATCTTTCATTATCTGAAAGTCCTTCTTATCATATATATCATTTATCATATATCATTATCTTATCAAAATTTAATATAAGAATCTTAAATGTTAAGTGTATTTAAATACTACAATTTTTAATGTTTCCAAATTTTTAGAAATCATTCAACAAATTTTACGTGTAATTAAAATAAACTTTTTTTAAATCTCATTCAACTTATTCCAAGTTATCTTTTTTTAATTTTCAAAATTTATGTAATTACTTCATCTGATTGAAAATAATTGAACCTCTTGCGATTAAAAGCGGGGATTCTGCTTGAGAAGAAATGTGCTGAAAGTAATTTAAAAAAAATCATTTTAATTTTAAAGACTGATAATTGTACACAATTTCCAGGCGCATCATTCTTATTCTTCTACAAGAATTTTTAAGTTTTTAAGTTTTTTAAATCAGTTTATCCGACGTTTCTAAAACTCTTCTGAAGCTTAAATTCTTTCTTAATCTCATCAATTCTATTCAATATTTATTGAATTTATTCGATTATTTACATTTGTTTTAAATTTGTAATGTTATAGAATTAAAAAATGTTGATTTTAAAACTTTCTACACTCTTTTTCGAAATTTTAGGAAATTGTTTGATGTGTTTAAAAATCTTCTTTAATTTTCTTTTAAAGCACATTTTTCAAAATAAAAAATCATTCCAAATGTTCACACGATAATTAGGAAAATAATTCTTTTTTCTAATCTTCTCAGGTTTTATAATCATTCAAAATTTTTCCTGATTTTTTTTTATTTTTCAAAATTTTAAAAAAATGGCCTTTAAACTTTTTCAGATACTTTGACCATTTTTGAACTCTTTCGAATGTTTTGAAATGCTTTAAAATAATCTCCTATATAATTAATTTTTCGAAATAAAAAATTATTTTAATTACTTCTAGGAACCTAAAATATTTTTTTTCATATTCATGAAATCTTACCAAATTCTTGAAAAACCTTTACAAATGTTTATTATTTTTGTATCCTTTCAAAATTTATGAATATCTTTTAAACTTACTTAAATTTGAAAGTAGATTTTTAAAGCACATATAATTTAAAAAATTGTGTAACAACATTTCACGAGAAGGCCTAATAAGAATTATGTTCCTTAATTTAAGATGTGAAAAAATTGATTCATAATCTTCTCAATTTTTCCCAGGAATTTTAAGAAAAACAGTTTTACCCCCTTGAAATCTTTCGGAATTCCTTTAAAGTTTCTAAAGTTTATGTTTGAATTCTTAAAAAATCTAAGTTTCTGATTTTGCTTTAAAATCTTCTACAGTCTTCTTTTTAATTTTAGTAAATTCTTTCACGTGTTTAAAAACCTTTTTTAATATTCTCATTAAGTACGTTTTTAAAAAATAAAAAGTTATTACAAATTTTCCTACCAATCGTGAAAAAGTTCTATTTCTAATTTTGTCGGACCTTCTAAGCCTTCTAATCATTAAAAACTATTTAAATTTGTCCTGATTTTCTTTGAAATTCGGCAAAATGAAAAAGATTGCCTTAAAATCTTCAGATTCTTTATTGAGAATTTTAAACATAGCTTAAAATGCATTGGAATTTTTTTAAATTATTTTCTCAAAATAAAAAATTATAGTAATTATTCGTAGAAACCTCAAAGAATTTTCTTCATTTTCGTTAAACCTTACAAAATTCTTTAACAACATCTTTACAAATTTTAACTATTTTCTAATCGTTTCAAAATTCCAGAATATCTTAGGCAATATATTAGGCAAATTTGAAAGGTCATTTTTTTAACAAAAATAACATTTTTTTAAATGTGCAACAAAACTGCGCAATAAATTGCCTGAACTTTCATTCTCTTGACACCCTGCGGAATTCAGTTTACTCCTCCAAATAGCCAGTTAGCCACCGAAAACGAATCGTGAAGTCGGGGGGACTCGGGCTCGTGCTCGTGCATTTTCGGCTCTACAGAGGGCTGGCCTACGCAACATGTAGCAGAGCCGACTCACCGACACGCTACGTTTGAATGTTTCGCTCCCAGATAGGAGAGTGGTGGGGGCCGAAAAATCCCACGTCCTGGAGACACTGGTCCTCGAGTAGAGTGACTCAACTTGGTGTCATGAGTTTTTTGGTGGGGAGAAAAGAAGTGATCTCGGTGAGTCTCCTATCGGAATGGTTGAGAGATTTGTGGCCAGCTGTGGTGCTCCACTCTGTTTGCGCAAAGAAAAGGGAAACAGGGTGAACCTCGAAGCCTTGCAATGCGCAACGCGAAACTCTCAGGACTAAACGTCGCAATGCTTGAATTGGATATTGCAGCAAAGGCGCGCTTCTCAGTCGCCTAGAGAACTCGCAGCGAGACTGGACTCTGCTCGATTCTTCTGCATTGAAGAAGCTCGCCGCGAGCTTCACGAGCCTTGTCAAGAACAGTGGCGTAGCCAGGGGCGCAGCTTGGCCCCCCGGAACTAAGTTTTTTCATTATTCAATTTTCTTTTCCCCCACTCTTTGCCTATACATAAATCCGAAGCCCCCTTCGGAAAAAAATCGTAGCCCCTACCGACAAAAATCCTGCCTACGCCAATGGCAGAGAAAATTCTACAATAATTTTTTTAAACATTTTATTCCAAGTTACCAGTATCTTTTTACTTGCATGAAATAATGAAATACGTCCATCATTAAAAAAAAAATTAAAATAATTTTCTATTAAATACTTTCATTTTTAAATAATATATCCTTCACTTCTGAACAAACATTTCAACTTTTTATCAAATTAGTTTAATTTTAAAACAAAAATATGAATTACAAACAAAAAAGTTCATTTTAATTAGAAGGCCAAAAAATAATATAATGTCGACAAGAATTGTCGAATAGAAATGTTTTAAACAGTTACCTGCCCTTACACATCACCCACTATTCAAACCTACCTTGTAAAAGTTTTATTGTCGATATTTAACAAAACAAAAACTCCAAAATACTCTTTTCTAACCCCACGAATGATGGAGTCGGTGGGAATGTTTAGCAAGACCCCTAAAAACCACCATTACTATATCCACGCCTGAAATGTCAACAATGACCAGTTTTATTGTCGATATTTGAAAATATACAAACATAAAAGATCCGCTTATTTTATCCTACGAATGATGGAGTCAGTGAAAATGTTTGGCAAGACCCCTAAGAAACCACCCTTACTATAACCACATCTAGAATGTTCAAAATTACAAGTTTGATTGTCAATATTTGGAAATATAAAGACGTCAAAAATCCTTTTTTTACATTTTTATTCATATTGAGAAGTTATTAGTTTTATGCGAAAAACAACTTTCGCAAATTTAATCAAATGTCTACGTTTTGAGGCCTCCTGAGTCAGAAAACCCAGTTTTTACGTCGGTGTCTGCCTGTCTGTCCAGCGTCGTCACCATCGGCGTTGTTGTGCGTGACTGTATACCAGATAACTTTCGAAAGAATACACTGTAAAAAATCGTTTTAAAATTGCACTCCAAAGCGTAAATTTACACATACAAAATGTCACTTTAGAAGTATTAAAACTACAGGTTAGAAAGCAAATTTCCACATGTTGTGTAGAATGACGTCTCTTACAGGTTTAATTCTATGAGTTTGCATGAATTCATACGGCGTGTTGAAAATCACTACGTTCAGAGTGTGTAAAAAAAGGACTCACGCTGTACGCAGTAAAATTCCCCAGACTGGTAAAATTACCGACTGAACATAAATGTATATTTTCTAACGAAAATTTCTCAACTTTATAGTGATTTTAGATTCGTCCGTATAATATTCCACATTTGTGTAATTTTCGCGAGAGAGCTTCTTTTTCGCTCGTTTGTTTGCGTGCTATGAGCGAGCGTACACTTTAGTTTGCAAGCTTTATAGCTCACTTTCGGCGAAAACATAAATGCGAATGATTGATTTTAAATTCTAAATTTTATGCCATATAAGCTTGCCTAATTATAAATATATTCTTAATATAATCTTAATGATCTAAGTATTTAAGGTTAGGTTGATATTTTGGAGAAATTTTTAACTTTCCGTTGTTTTATTTTACGTCACATATTAAATTTTAGTTCAGTTGAGAATTTTACACTTTTGTACAATTTTAGACATTTCTATACTAATTTCACGCTGCTGCGCGTGAGTCCACTTTTTACATACGTTTAGCGTACTAAATTTCCAGAACTTTTTACAGCGTAGTCGAATTTCATTGTTCTTTGGCACACCGTTAGAGGGACCAAAAAGAAAGATCGAGTTAGTTAACCAGCCATTTCTGTTGTTGATCACAAAAAAAATGAATGGATGAGTCGTTTTTGTTTTCTTGATGTAAAACAAAATTTAAAATCAAGAAATTTAATTGTGTGCAAAAGATACAAGCTACGAGACTAAATGAGACAACATTTATTCAACGAACAAGGATTTACAAATTTTTTACGAATATTTTTATTTTTTTTTATATGAAGCGGATTTTTTGTTTAATCGTAAAAAATCTAATTGTAATGATATAAATTTATTGGAATTTTGCATGTTTCAGCTCAGCTTGGAATCTAATTTAATGCACAATAAGAAACGAATATTAAAGAAATCACGATAAATACAATTTGTACTTTATTTTAGAAAATCTTAATAAGCAATCCCAGGCAGAATTACATAAAAATGTATTATATATAATATAAAAATGTTGAGCATAACGTAGAAAAGTTTTTTTATGCACAAAATGGAGTTGGTTTTTACGAATAAAACAAAATATAAAAAAAGTAACGTTTCTCTTCTCTTCGCCCGAGTCGAAATTTAGGCCCTACTTTGAAGCCGTATCTCCTACCTTCATAGGGGCTGGAAGCTGTAACGTAGGTCCTAAATAAGCAGCGATTTTAATGTAATTTAGACCCTACTTTGGCGCTAAAAGTGTCCGAAATCTGCCGTTTTTCCACGTTAGGCGTCAAAGTAGGGCCTGTATTTAAGATAAATTAAACCCGACTTTAAAGCTCAAACTACTACTGTAGGACTTGTGGCATCAAAGCAGGTTCTCTATCATCTCGCACCAATATAGATGGAATATAAATAAGTTTTTTTATTTATCAGAAGAAATAAAATGATGTCAGTGATATAAATATCAAGGATATTCGCAGTTGTTTTTAAGACATATTATTAATAGAATTTGTTGGTTATGACTCTAAAGCATAGTGCATTGAAAAATCCACAAGTACAAATGAACGAACCCGAGATCGCACGTACGCACTGAGTATTTACCAAACGCCTAACGCTCTAGCCGATTCACCTAACGGAACGCGTTACGATGTCTTCTATAAAAATCATTAATACTTGTCTAATAGTTCAAGGTCAAAAATCTTTTTAAATTCAAGACAATTAATGAATAATTAATTTTTTTAACTTTCTGTATCGTTAAATATTTGAAACGATTTTTGAAGAGTTCAATATACACTTACAGCAAATAAAACTGCTCAAAATGATACCGAAATCAATATCATTTTGATATGCAACAAAAATGATATTAAATCCAAGAGAATTTTGATCAGCCGGAGTAAATGATCGACTTTTGAGATCATAATAATCTAATTCGGGATTATGTATGAACTCAAACCAAGATGGCTGGCGTTCTTAGAGTACTTTAGCTCATACGCAAGATTTTGGTGATCTCTAATCGTGCAGTCCTTTTGCAGCATTTTTGTTAATAACAATAGTTGTAAACAATAAGGGTCGGATATCGAAAACGCTATCCAAGATAATTACATTCCTTATGGTAAAATTTAGATATATTAAAAAGGGTAATCGCTAGTAACTTGAAAATTGTGGCTTTTAGGGAAAAGTGTGTTTATAAAAAAAAGTTCAATCGTGTAGCAAGGATTACTAAAAAGGTTGAAGTAAATTCTTGTAATTAATGGTCATTATTTATATCAATTGCTAGATAAAGCTATCGCAATCTAGATGATTGTTTATTGACAAATGAAGAGTCTAAACGGTTTCCTCTAAAAAATAACAATTTTTTAATAACAATTTAAGGAGAGAAGTTTTTATTCGATCCGAAGATTTCTTTTTCTTTTTAAGATATCGATGATCCGTACGAAGACTAGCGCTGTTCAGCGCTTAACGAACACAAACACCGTTCGACGCTCCAAGCGAAATGCAGCACGGTTTAAAATTCCTTAAAGAAGAATAGCACGACTCCTTGAGCACTCACGAAGCTAAGCACCACTAGCAAATCACTGCTGAAGCGTAACACCACTCGCAAAAACCTCTATTATCAATACCAATACTTTCAAATAACAGTCCGTACGTTATTTAAAAGTTTGTCAATTTAACGAGTATTTGATTTGCATAACAAAACATTAAACGCCTTTTATTTTAAAAAGTCATAGTATTATTTGAGCTTTTTGTTGCAGCAAAATTGAATTTCATATTAAGTTTAGTCTCTGACATACATCTTAAAAATATTTTTTTTCCTACAAAATTTAGATTACATTAATTTACAGATAAAAACTCGTAAATTAAATCCCCAAAGCTGTTTAAGAAATGCTGCTCTTTGTCAGCGATGTATTCGTTGTTTGCGTCATCGCTCGCCGAGTGGTGTTACTTTTCATCAGCGTTAAGCGAGTCTAAAAAATCATATAAAATGACAAAAATTATGCTCCCAAAATGTTAGTGTTGATTATAACATTTATTGTTCCAGTTGATATCCAAAGATACTAAAAAAAGTTTCATTATCTTATCTCTTCCGGAATCTAAGATGATAAAAAATGTAAAAAAATTTCAAAAAATATATAGTGAAATCAGACAAGGTATACTCGAGGGACACTTGAATTTTTTATGTTGTGCTTTGAAGACCAATAATATCTTTATTTTCATAAAATACATCCACTTGGGCTGATTGGGGGGGGTCACAATTCCATGGCTGTCCGCGGGGGGAGGGGGTCAAAAAGTGGTGAAAAATTGTCCACGTGGTATATGGATGGCCCCTAAATTCCAGACAAAAAACATTATGCTTTATGATTTTTCCATTTGATGTCCGAAGGTACTAAAAAAAGTTTCATACCCTTATCACTTCCGGAACACCCTCCTTTTCAACCTCCAATATGATAACGAATCACAAAGGTTGTACATTACACCGTCGCTAATTGCGCTGTTGGCATTTTGTAATTCTTGAAAGAAATTATTCGACTGGTTTCACTGAGTAAAAAAGTAATATCTTGTAGCAAATGTAATCATTGTGGCACCTGATAGGCAAAATGTAAAGTTTTTAATTGACTGAAATTATGTTAAAAGTGGAGAAATTTATTCATGAAGGACCGCTATCTCTCTCACTCTGCAAACTATTTATCATTAATGATTTATTAAACAAATATTAAGCCCCAAAAAACAGTTTCATAAAAAAAACCAGAAAATCTTGTAACTAAAGAGGTGAAGTTATAACCGAAATAATGTAAGTTTCAGTTTTAAAAAAATAATCAATTTTCGTTGAAGCAATTTATTTTTAACCCAAAAACCAGTATTTTTATAAAGTAGTTAATCTTTTAACCCCACCCTACCGAAAGAAATCTCTGAGTATATTTTAAAGATTCTCTAGGGTCAGAAAAGCTCAGAGAAATTCTCCGCAGGCACTCAGGTAGATATATTCAAAGGTCCAGGTAGTTCTTTTAAATGTTTTAAAGGCTTTAAAATGTTCTTTCCGAAATTGAAAAAGAAATACGATCATAAATAAAAAGCAGACAGGCTGAAATTGAAATAAGTATTCGATCATAAATAACAAGCAGAGGTGCTATATCAATAGAGCATCCGACACTCAAGGGTCCTTTGTTAAGCTTTCGGATTAAAAGTTAGAAGTAGATTTTTTTAAATTTCATAGTTAACAGCCTAAAACATAATAATTGGGAATCTACGGGATTCGATGATTTCAGATTTCTAACTTTTTTTTAAATGCTTAAAATTGAAATTAATATGACGCTTTTCGTAAATGGAATTAGATACGCAAAAAAGAAAACATTTTTAATTCAAATAGAAAATGGTATATTAGCATATAAGTTATAATTATAAATAAGTATAATGAGAAAATTCATTAAATTAAAAAAGTGTTAATAGTCTGAAGAGAAATTTAAAAGGGGAGAGTCGGATTAGCGACGACCAACCACTGTAAATTACTCTGCCCACCCGGTACGTGACGAATACAAAAGGAACATTATATTACCATCGCACCACTCTTAAAAGGACCACTAAAAGGATCTTGAAAATGAACCAAATATCTCAGACTATCTCTCAGGCTAAATTGATTCAAATCCACTCTGCTCACTAAAGAAACTAAAGTACTAATGAAACAATTTCATAAAAAATATTAACATATTTTCTACAAGAAGGTTAGTATTACAAGAAATATTAAATTTTTGGACAAAAAAGAAGAATTATCAGCTGAATTAACCAAATGTTTACTTTAAAAAATTAATTGTTAAATAAATAGCATTTTTCGAAAATAGAATAATTTCTAAAAAATTTGAATAACAATTCTGGCCTAAAATATTTTGTGTAAATTTATTTCTGATACAAATCTATCACCAAGGAGTCTCTAATTTATTCTATTGGTTGACCAAACCAAATTTTAGGATAAGGTCCAGCGAAAACATTTTCTAAAATACAGAAAAATCCCTAAATACTTTATTGATTAAAATTCAGACAAGTGACATTTCTTCAAAATATCTTTTTGACAAACCTATACCATCAGATTGAATTAGAATTAATTTTCGAGGCTGATTGAATGCCAGTTTAAAAACCATATCCAGAGATAGCATTTTTCGAAGATAGAATAATTTCTAAAAAAAAAATGGAATAACAATTCTGGCGTAAAATATTTGGTCTAGATTAATTCTTGATACAATTCTATCACCAACGAGTCTCTAATTTATTTTATTGGTCGACTAACTAAATTTTAGGATGAGGTCCTAAGAAAACATTTTCTAAAATACAAAAAAAAAAATTAGAATGAATTTTAGAGGCTGAATGAATGCCAGTTTGGAAATCAGATCCAAAGACCGAAATTTCGAAAATAGAATAATTTCTATAAAAATTGGAATAACAATTCTGGCCTAAAATATTTTGTCTAAATTTATTTCTGAGCCAAATCGATCACCAAAGAGTCTCTAATTTATTTTGTTTGTCGACTAAATCAAATTTTAGGATGAGGTCCAGAGAAAACATTTTCTAAAATACAAAAAAATCCCTAAATATTTTATTAATTAACATTTAGGCAAGTTGAATTTCTTCAAGATATCTTTTTGACAAACCTATACCATCAGATTGATTTAGAATTAATTTGACAGGCTGATTGAAAGCTAATTTGGAAAACAGGTCCAGAGATAGCAATTTCGAAAATAGAATTATTTCTAAAAAAATTGGAATAAAAATTCTGACATGAAATGTTTCATCTAGATTTATTTCTGATACAAACCAATCACGAACGAGTTTCTAATTTATTTTATTGGTCGAATAAATCAAATTTTAGGATGAGGTTCAGAGAAAACATTTTCTAAAATACAAAAAAATCCCTAAATATTTTATTGATTAAAATTCAGGTAAGTGAAATTTTTTCAACATATCTTTTTGACAAACCTATACCATCAGATTCAATTAATATTAATTTTAGCGGCTGATTGAACGCGAGTTTGGAAATCAGGTCCATAGATATCAATTTCCAAAATAGAATATTTCTAAAAAATTGGAATAACAATTCTGGCCTAAAATATTTTGTCTAGATTTATTTCGGAGCCAAATCGATCACCAAAGAGTCTCTAATTTATTTTGTTTGTCGACTAAATCAAATGTTAAGATAAGATCCAGAGAAAACATTTTCTAAAATACAAAAAATCCCTAAATACTTTATTAATTAACATTCAGGTAAGCTGAATTTCTTTAAGATATCTTTTTGACAAACCTATACCATCAGATTGATTTAGAATTAATTTTCGAGGCTGATTGAATGCCAGTTTGGAAATCAGATCCAGAGATAGCAATTTCGAAAATAGAATAATTTCTAAAAAATTGGAATAACAATTCTGGCCTAAAATATTTGGTCTAGATTTATATCTGATACAAATCTATCACTTACGAGTCTCTAAATTTTATTGGTGGACTAAATCAAGTGTTAGGATGAGGACCAGAGAAAACATTTTCTAAAATACAAAAAAATCCCGAAATATTTTATTAATTAAAATTCAGGAAAGTTAAATTTCATCAAGATATGACCTGACAAAGCTATACCATCGAAATGAATTAGAAATAATTTTGGAGGCCGATTGAACGTCAGTTTGGAAATCAGATCAAGAGATAGCAATT
>NC_046664.1:139078352-139079515 GCF_010883055.1 Belonocnema kinseyi | reverse complement strand
ACTGGCGTTCAATCAGCCTCTAAAATTAGTTTTAAATCAATCTGATGGTATAGGTTTATCAAAAAGAAATGTTAAAGAAATTTCACTTGCCTGAATTTTAATCCGTAAAATATTTAGGAATTTTTTTGTATTTGAGAAAATGTTTTCGCTGGACCTCATCCTAAAATTTGGTTTAGTCAACCAATATAATAAATTAGAGTCTCCTTGGTGATAGATTTGTATCAGAAATAAATCTAGACAAAATATTTTAGGCCAGAAGTGTTATTCCAATTTTTTAGAAATTATTATATTTTCGAAATTGCTATCTCTGGATCTGATTTCCAAACTGGCGTTCAATCAGCCTCTAAAATTAATTTAAATTCAATCTGATGGTATAGGTTTGTCAAAAAGGTATGTTGAGGAAATTTCACTTGCCTGAATTTTAATCCGTAAAATATTTAGGAATTTTATTGTATTTTAGAAAATGTTTTCGCTGGACCTCATCCTAAAATTTTATTTGGTCAACCAATAAAATAAATTAGAGACTCCTTGGTGATGGATTTATATCAGAAATAAGGTTAGACAAAATATTTTAGGCCAAAATTGTTATTCCAATTTTCTTAGAAATAATTCTATTTTCGAAATTGGTATCTCCGTATCTGATTTCCAAACTGGCGTTCAATCAGCCTCTAAAATTAGTACAAATCAATTTGATGGTATAGGTTTATCAAAAAGAAATGTTAAAGAAATTTCACCTTCCTGGATTTTAATCAATAAAATATTTAGGGATTTTTTTGTATTTTAGAAAATATTTTCTTGGGACCTCATCCTAAAATTTGGTTTAGTCTACCAATAAAATATATTAAAGGCTCCTTGGTGATAGATTTGTATCCGAAATAATTTTAGACAAAATATTTTAGCCCAGAATTGTTATTCCAATTTTTTAGAAATTATTCTATTTTCGAAATTGCTATCTCTTCATCTGATTTCCAAACTGGCGTTCAATCAGCCTCGAAAATCGATTCTAATTCATTTCGATGGTATAGCTCTGTGGAAAACACATCTTGAAGAAATTTAACTTGCCTGAATTTTAATTAATAAAATATTTCGGGATTTTTTTGTATTTTAGAAAATGTTTTCTTGCAACCTAATCCTAAAATTTGGTTTAGTCAACCAATAAAATA
>NC_046664.1:139066693-139078252 GCF_010883055.1 Belonocnema kinseyi | reverse complement strand
AATAATTTTGGAGGCCGATTGAACGTCAGTTTGGAAATCAGATCAAGAGATAGCAATTTCGAAAATAGTATAATTTCTAAAAAATTGGAATAACAATTCTGGGCTAAAATATTTTGTCTAAATTTATTTCGGATACAAGTCTATCACCAAGGAGCCTTTAATATATTTTATTGGTAGACTAAACCAAATTTTAGGATGAGGTCCCAAGAAAATATTTTCTAAAATACAAATAAATCCCTAAATATTTTATTGATTAAAATCCAGGAAAGTGAAATTTCTTTAACATTTCTTTTTGATAAACCTATACCATCAAATTGATTTGTACTAATTTTAGAGGCTAATTGAACGCCAGTTTGGAAATCAGATCCGGAGATACCAATTTCGAAAATAGAATTATTTCTAAGAAAATTGGAATAACAATTTTGGCCTAAAATATTTTGTCTAAACTTATTTCTGATATAAATCCATTACCAAGGAGTCTCTAATTTATTTTATTGGTTGACCAAATAAAATTTTAGGATGAGGTCCAGCGAAAACATTTTCTAAAATACAAAAAAATTCCTACATATTTTACGGATTAAAATTCAGGCAAGTGAAATTTCCTCAACATATCTTTTTGACAAACCTATACCATCAGATTGAATTTAAATTAATTTTAGAGGCTGATTGAACGCCAGTTTGGAAATCAGATCCAGAGATAGCAATTTCGAAAATATAATAATTTCTAAAAAATTGGAATAACACTTCTGGCCTAAAATATTTTGTCTAGATTTATTTCTGATACAAATCTATCACCAAGGAGACTCTAATTTATTATATTGGTTGACTAAACCAAACTTTAGGATGAGGTCCAGAGAAAACATTTTCTAAAATACAAAAAAATCCCTAAATATTTTATTAATTAAAATTCAGGAAGGTGAAATTTCTTCAACATATTTTTTTGACAAAGCTATACCATCAAAATGAATTAGAATTAATTTTAGAGGCTGATTGAATGCCATTTTGGAAATCAGATCCAGAGACAGCAATTTCGAAAATAGAATAATTTCTAAAAAATTGGAATAACAATTCTGGCCTAAAATATTTTGTCTAGATTTATTTCTGATACAAAACTATCACTTACGAGTCTCTAAATTTTATTCGTCGACTAAATCAAGTGTTAGGATGAGGACCAGAGAAAACATTTTCTAAAATACAAAAAAAATCCTTAAATATTGTATTAATTAACATTCAGGCAAGTTGAATTTCTTCAAGATGTCTTTTTGACAAGCCTATACCATCAGATTGAATTGGAATTAATTCTCGTGGCTAATTGAATGCCAGTTTAGAAATCAGATCCAGACATAGCATTTTTCGAAGATAGGATAATTTCTAAAAAAAATGGGAATAACAATTCTGACCTGAAATATTTTATCTAGATTTATTTCTGACACAAATCTATCACCAACGAGTCTCTAATTTATTTTATTGGTAGGCTAATTCAAATTTTAGGATGAGGTCCAGTGAAAACATTTTCTAAAATACAAAAAAATCCCTAAATATTTTATTAATCAACATTCAGTCAAGTTGAATTTCTTCAAGATATCTTTTTGACAAACCTATGCCATCAAAATGAATTAGAATTAATTTTAGAGGCTGATTGAATGCCAGTTTGGAAATCAGATCCATAGATAGCAATTCCGAAAATAGAATAATTTCTGAAAAATTGGAATAACCATTCTGACCTAAAATATTTTGTCTAGATTTATTTCTGATACAATTCTATCACTAACGAGTCTAAATTTTATTCGTTGACTAAATCAAATTTTAGGGTGCGGTCCAGAGAAAACATTTTCTAAAATAAAAAAAACCCTAAATATTTTATTAATTAAAATTCAGGCAAGTTGAATTTCTTCAAGATATCTTTTTGACAAACCTATACCATCAGATTGAATTAGAATTAATTTTAGAGGCTGATTGAACGCCAGTTTGGAAATCAGATCCAGAGATAGCAATTACGAAAATAGAATAGTTTCTAAAAAAATTGGAATAACAATTCTGACCTAAAATAGTTTGTCTAGATTCATTTCTGATACAAATCTATCACCAAGAAGTCTCGAATTTATTTTATTGTTTGACTAAACCAAATTTTAGGATGAGGTCCAGAGAAAACATTTTCTAGAATACAAAAAAATCTCTAAATATTTTATTGATTATAATTCAGGCAAGTTAAATTTCGTCAACATATCTTTTTGACAAACCTATACCATCGGATTTTATGAAAATTAATTTTAGAGGCTGATTGAATGCCAGTTTGGAAATCAGATCCAGAGAAAGCATTTTTCGAAGATTGAATAATTTCTAAAAAAAAATTGGAATAACAAATCTTGCATAAAATATTTTGTCTAGATTAATTTTTGTTACAATTTTATCACCAACGAGTCTCTAATTTATTTTGTTGGTTGATCAAACCAAATTTTATGATGAGTTCTAGAGAAAATATTTTATAAAATACAAAGAAATCCCTGAATATTTTATTAATAAAAATTCAGGAAAGTTTAATTTCTTCGCGATATTTTTTTGATACACCTCTATACCATCAGATTGAATTAGAATTAATTTTAGGCGGATCAGTCCCCAGTTTTGGGATAAGGTCTAGAGATCACGGTTTTCCAATAATGTTCATTGAAATAAGAATACGATCATAAATAACATGCATAGAGGCTATCTCAATAGAGTAGCCGACAGTCAAGTGTCCTTTCTTAAGCTTTAGGATTAAAATTTAGAAGTAAATTTTTTTAATTTCATAGTTAACAGCCTAAAACATAATAATTCGGAATTTACGGGTTTCGATTACTTCAGATATCTAACTTTTTTTTTAATGCTTAAAATTGGAATTAATAAAACGTTTGTCGTAAATGGAATGAGATACGCCAAAAAAAGACAACATTTTTTAATTCAACTAGAAAATTGTATATCAGTATATAAGTTATAATTATAAATTAGTATAATTGGAAAATTCATCAATTAAAAAAAAGTGTTAATAATATGAAGAAAAATTTAAAAAGGGAGAGCGGATTAGCCACGACCAACTACTGTAAATAAATGTGCCCGCCCGGTACGTGACGAATACAAAAGGAACATTATATTACCGTCGCACCACTCTTAAAACGACCACTAAAAGGATCTTGAAAAGGACCCAAATCTCTCAAACTATCTCCGAGACTATTTTGTTTCAAATCGACTTTGTTTATAGACTCAAATGGGCCAAGCTATTTTGCTACAGAAAACTCAGAGATTTCTTTCGGTAGGGAATAGAAAGTATAATAAACATGCCGGGCCGATCTGTCATTATTTCGAGGTTATGTTCGGATTCACCTTTTCACTCAAATCGCTGTAAGTAATGTCAATTGTAGGTAATGTCAATTTAAAGTTTTCGCATGTAATATTTTATTCGCTTGATTTAAAACATATCCTGTCTATTTATAACATACCTTTTTTATGCCGCAAATAAGCGTTAAACACAATTCACTTTTCACCCACTAAAATCGCAAAATATTATTACCATTTTATAGTATTTGTCAGTCAGCAACCATTCCATAATATTATTGGTACAGAAGAATACTGACGTTTACTTCTCAGTCCACAGGTCCCACTTCATTATTAATTAAACACTTGTATTATTTTTAATTACTATGTAACATAACCTATATTGTTTTGACACTTGTATCCATTTGAAGTTTCGAACGCAATCTTGGAAACTATGATAAGCTTGATCCGAAGATGCACGGACTTGACCGAATGGCTGATCCTAATGCAATTTTGAAGGTGCGAAATATGAAAATACCCCTGTATATTGGCTTCTCCCCTGATGTTGTGCAATTCGGGTAGCATTCTAATCGCCATGTATGTAAGCCTTAACGTATCCATCCTGTATAATTTCCTGAGAATAAACAGTTTTTAAAACAATAATATGCGCGTTTTATAGAAAATAAATGAAAAAATAGAATTGAAAAAATGAATTTAATGGAATGCAATAAAATTTAGTAGAGTTTAATGGAATTCAATCAAATTTAATATAATTCGAAAAAAAATCTATGAAAAAAATTATTCAAAATTGTTTGAAGTTTGTATAGACTCTGTAAATAAGTAGTTGCAACTTCAACGTAATTTAATATAATGCAACGTAAATAAAGTTCAATTAAATTCAGTGGAACACCATGGAACCTAACGTACATTCTGATTTGAAATAAAGATAAGTTCAACACTTAAACGGAAATCAGTAAAGGCATTTGAACGAATTTAAATGGTATTTATTAGCTTTTAATGCAATTCAATAGATTTTAATGTGATTTAAAGTAACTTAGATTCCCACGTAGTGTCGAAATTTGTATTAAATGCTTCCGCTAAAATGATGCAATTTTTAGATTAAGTATGACAATGAATAAGTAATTTTTCTTACCTTGATCGTAAGATTGTAAAAATTAGCCCTATTTTTCGTACTTTCTGCACCTTCAGTTTCTCGCAAAACAATTCCACAAATTCTACGAAAACTTCCATCGATTAGCTCGACCACATTGCTCACATGGCAACTTTTTACTAAACCTATGACTTTAGCAATGCTTTCTTTTCGAAAAATATCAAGCTTTACTGCTTGAAAACCACTTTGAATTATCATAACCACTTTTTATAATAGATTTTATGAATTATTTCATTTCATTTTTCGCGTGTTTACATACAGCTATATATGGGCCTTCAACTTAACTCAACTACCCTTTGAAAAAAACAGCAGGGGGCGCCGCGTGCGGCCCACCAGAGATACTGAGCTCTATTCTGCTATATGAGCGCCCCGAATAAATACTCTGCTCCAACTCGTTATAATTCAGCATATGGATCTGGGAACGGTTCAGATATCGAATAACGCATATTTGATAAGAGTAGGTGCTCGCTAGTGATAAACTCGAAATGATTTCTGCCTGCGGTCCTGATCGGCGAGCTTCGCCGCATTCGCCCGTTCACGAAGAATCTCGCATCTGGCAACGTCGAGTTTCCCGGTGGACTCTCGGCCACTCAGTCTCCGTTCTCGCATAAAGCATCCTCGCTCGTAACGCTGAGAAAATAGAAACAGGAGAAGAGCTGGCGAGGAGCGGATTTTTCGCTCTACACGCATTTCGCTCTCAGTATCTGATAACCTGAATTAAGGCACTTTATATTGTTTCCTGAAGGATTGTGCAAATCGCATACTTTCTAAAATTGCCAACAATAATTAAAGAAATGGCTTTTCTATCAGAAAAGCTAATTGAAATCACGATTTTTCACTTACTTTCATCTAAAAAAATTAATTGAGTGAAACCCCTATGTAATCAATGCTTTGCAGTCCACCAATTGATAAGACCATATAGACTTCGACGTTACCGACCGAGTGTGACGTAATGTTATAATACTATATGTCCGTGCCATGGACATAGGAAACACGGGACTAGGAATGCGATTGCAGGGCTGATGCAATGAGGGGGGAGGTTTGCCATCTTTTGATGTCCCACGACAAACATGGCAGCTCCCACATGTTTCAATTTTCTTTCAGTTTGTCGGCCCAAAACGCTCGTGCGCATAATCAAGTGGCACGTCGTAAGATGGCGGCCCTTCCTACTCATGGAAATCTCCCCCTTCCCGTGAACTCAACCCCGCTCACCAAGTTCGGATAGCATGCCTAGTCCCGTGTTTCCTATGTCCATGGTCCGTGTAGAATACTCAATAAAAAAGTTGTTGCACGGCGTGCGCGTACGATAGTCCAGTTGAAGATAAGTAGTAATGATATAATGATATTTACAAGACTTCGTTTCCCAGCCGTATATGTACAAAGTGTTGCTGTATCCTTTTGTAACATTTTGATATTTATCTCCACTTAATTTCCGTTCGAAACGTTTTTACGGTGCCGAACTATTTCATGTTTGCGATATGTAAATATTTATTATAACTACATTGCATGATCCGAAAAACCATGGTCTCGCTATACGTAATTAAAACAGTCAACCAATCAAGAAAAATGTACAACGCCGTCCATTTCTAAACGATCGTCCCGCGACAAATTTGAACCAAGTTAAACGCTAAGTGTGCGTATCACAGAATTAACTCGATTTTTGTTATAAATTACTCTTTAAATTCAAACAATAATTAAAAAACAACATGTTTTTAATGACATTATGAATATATTGTCTTTTTTTTAAATATATTCCACAAGAATTCCAATCTTGTATTCTATGTAGACTGTGGATATTAAAAGGAAAAATAGATTTTCAAAATCGCCTAAAGTTATATTTATCATGAGTATAATTATTATATAAATAAATTATAACTAATGTGCTTTTTTGAGGGAAAAAATAATTTCAATGTCGGTTAAGTAATTTTGTTATTCTTGAACTTATCAGAACGAAATTATATGTATTCTTAAAGGTGGGAATATCGTCCTTAAAAATTATTTTTATAATTAGAAACTTTACACGTACATTTTAATATTGATTGCACAGTTTGTGTATTAGGAATAGAGTAACAATAGTATAATAAATGCATAGAGTACAAACGTAAAAAGTACTGAGTATTATATGTTTTTTTTTTGTAAAGTTGATTATATACTTTTTAAAATTGTTTGTACTCAGCGGCGTAGGCAGAATGTTGTTAGAGGGGGGGGGGGCTCCGATTTTTTTTCGGATGGGTCTTGGGGTTTACGTATAGGCAAAGAGTGGGGGAAAAGGGAATTGGATAATAAAAATACTTAGTTTCAGGGTGGGAGGCTTGAGCCCCTATGCCCCCCTGGTCACATCGCTGTTTCTACTTGAAATAATATACACACAGAGAAAATTTGATCGGTAATCGTTGCCGAAATTTGTGGTGAAATTTAGATATAGTGGCGTTTCAGTCAATTTTCACGTGCAGCACTGAAAAGGAATTGCACGAAAATCAAACGAGCTGTGAAGGGATTTATGAGAAATGATAGGTATATTTTCCTAAAAGCACAGGAGAGTATTTCGCATGGACTGGACTGTATACCAAAGCTGTCAGTATAATACAAGGTGCAGCTCAAGAGAATGCCCCGAAAGTGCAAGACAATTTACGATCACGGTCATGAAAATTTAAGAAGCCGTGCGTCACAGAATACAAAAAATAATATCGCGTTAATGTATGTATAATTTGTACAAACATTCACATTAAACCCACGGAGTAATATGCTTCATATACGTATCATTTTAATGTTAGCATTTTACAAAGCTAAAATATAAATGCGCATGCATTAATAAACCTATTGCTATATGACTCACACGCACATAAAACTATATAGCTATAACCGACGACTCGCAAGCACAACGTCGAAAGTATAGATTTGAATCGTCCTTATATACTAAACAGTGTATTGTATCTCACTTGTGAGAAAAAATTAACAAAGGTGGATGAAAATATCTTCGTGTCTGGGACTTAAACAATTTTTGTTACCAAACATTTTTATACAAGATACGAGGCTGCCCTGTGCATCGACCGTGTAGGTGTCCCAGATAAAAATTCGTACGCGCACGTTTCGTGCATTTCGATGCGCGCACGAAATGCTTGCAAAAATGCACTACATCGAAGTACATTCTGTGAATGCGCCTTTAGTGTGTGCACAATGCATCGCCAATGTCAGCATGTGTACAATTATCCTGTGACTGAATTCCAAACTAACCGAAGCCTACATGCGTGCACTATGAATGCAGTTTGAAATCTGTTTAGGTAAATATAAATTTATTATTGTAATGCATCAAAAAGAGTTTGAAATTTTGAATTAAAAAAAAAACGAAGAGAGTTAAAAAAATTATTTTGTGAAAAATAAAAATATATTTTTCTATTTATCAAATCAAAAGAGGTTAAAAAAAAAATAACATTAAAACAGGGAGATACAAGTTTATTAAAAAGCATTTAGCGCCCTCCACGAACGCTCGAAGTATTAAGGGAAACGAGCGCGAAATTCGGAATGTGTAGTTTATGAGAAACAAAAGAAAAAGCATATTGTATTAGAATAAGCTTTTGATTTGCTCTTTTTAATCAAACTATCGAATATATGAGTTGTTAGATACCCGAGAAATCCGGCGTTCACTCGAGAGCTCGAGATTCCGTGGAACACCTCCCACCACTCACCACCATATATCCGCGTTCCGCGTGAGCCGCATCTACGACCCAGCTATATGCGTGATAATGTAGTGGTCAGTGGAGAGGGAAGATTTCGTGAGTCTTCGCTCTCTCCTGAAGGTACTGTCACACCTCTGCCCGGCGCAGGCAGGCAGCTGCCCGAGACCGCTCACACCTTGGTTTTTCCGTCAGTGGAAAATCTTAAAAACGCACAGGAATTTTTAATATTGTTAAATTTTTTAATGAAATAAACTAAGTTTTTATAGTTAAAATTGACAATTATAATGAGTTTCATTTTTCTAATATAATGTAACAATAAGAGATAAAATATTCAGCCCTGAAATGAGTATTTCAGAAATTGTCAAATGTCTACAGAAAAGTTGTTTTGTCAGTTGCAGTGTTTTTTTATTCTTATCCGGTTTTGATGTCCTTATCGCGCAATAAAAGAAAATATATTCCTGTAAGTGAAATAAAAAAGTTTTTATGCTTTTGTACAATGGAAATATTTTTTTAAAGGTGTAATTTACAACTCACGCTCAACCAGTGAGACCGGAAGAGTTCAAGCGGTTCGAACTCTTCATGTCCACGTTACCGTACACTGTACATCACGATAGATATAACATTGCGCGCAATTATACAGCATTTCGTTTCTTGATTTATTTACAAAATAAATCAACCTTAAATAACATAACCTTGCATAGCAACATTACATTACATCAATCAAATTTACAACCAATAAGCCTTTATAGATTTGGTCTAAAGCATATAATCGTTTAAGTTATTTTCAATTGTAAATGCAAAAGTTACTTTATTTTAAATAAGTCGGGTAGACCATGGCAAACTTGATCATTGGAACAAAGTTTTCAACGTTAATAAAACGTATTGTCTTTTAATGGTATACTATTCTCTTATTGTGAATAAATCAGTTTCAAATATGCAAGCAATGCAATGATTCCCTGAGTATTGATAAAAATTATTTTATAGAACTTGTATAATAGGAAAATTGTTTAATATAATAAATACATTTTTTTAAAGTATGTTTTCTATCATTTTCAATAATTTTATGTTCGTTCAAGTTATATTGCAATAAATTTGGATGGAAACAATATAATAACAGGGAAAATTATCCCTAAAATCAGGTTTTTTAAAAAAGTTTAATTAATATTAATTAATTAGTTTTTTTTTAATACCAGTCTTCCTAATCATGAAAATCTATAAATGTTTTTCCAGTTGAATATGTGTTTTTATATTCACGTATATTCCCTTCAAAATGAGTGAATAAGTCCTTTTACTAATTTTTCTTTAATCTTGAACGAATTTTTCAGATTTATTTTACAGATATTTCTCGCATTTCTTCAGAAGAAGACCTTTTTTATGGGTAATTAAAAATTGTTATATATTTTTAATATTATGTAATATTATAATAATTATAGTTTGATATTGTAATCATTTTTATTATGTAACTAATCGTAAAATCATCATAATTTGTTCCTCTTGCCGTTTCACAAGTTCAAAAGCCACTCATGTGCAAACGCGCATGCTTGAGTGAAGGCACGCGTTTTCGAGCGTTGATCCAAATATTCTGCACGACCCAAATTAAAAGTAGTTCAAGTATATGCCTTTGAAATATTTCTAATATTAAAAATATTTTATTTTATATAGATAAAGTGAAAAATTATTTTAGCTTTAAAATTGTATTAAAATTGGAAATAGTCGAGTTTGAAAATAGTCAAATAAGGTAAACATCCCGGAAATCGTGATGCCAGCTTTCCTTCTTTTTATTCAATTTAAATGAGTGTGAACTTTATTCTATGTAGAATAAACTAAAAGTAAGTTGTTTTTATCATCAAATGTTACATTTTACATATTTTTTAACAATATCTTCAAATTATAACCAAGTTTGACGATTACTGGGACCGTTATAATTAAAAAATGAGAAAAAATCAGATAGAACAACACTTCTATACACGGATTCAAGATTCAAGTGACTCAGTTTGTAATGTTAGACTTTAAATTGTTCAAATGAGAACATTTAAATTTGCAGTTGATCATGTTGATGTACTCTGATTTTTAATAATTTAGCTTCACATATTTTGCTTAAAAGTTTTCACTTGTAAGACTATTTTTTTAAATACTATATATTTTTTAAGCTTTTTTCAGTTTATATTTAATAAAAACTTCTCTCTCCACTTTTTACATTTTCAACATATTAAAAAAAATGTTTTATCTTCCAAGTATTTTAAGAGTGTTTATTTTTAATGAAAAATATTTTTAGCATGAACTTGTTGCACTTATATACAATTATATCTGTGTGACGCACTATATTGTTTTTTCTTTGGTACTTTATTTACTTATAAGGAATTTCTTGCAGTGATCTAATATTATACAGATTCATTTTCAAAGATGCAGTTAGAGGTAGACTCGTATGAATAGTGGTATTTGAAATTTATAAGAAAATTGAAAAACTTATATGAAATCCGTATAAGGAGTCTAACCAAAGATATTATAAACGTAGATGCGGCGCGGGCTTAGTTGTCCGCCATAAATATAGATGGCGCGTCCGGCGAAAAAAGTCCCTTCCCCTCTACCCACCGCTCCTCGTAGAAAGCACCGATCGATATAGTTTGCCAAGAGCCACTTGGAGCGCTGTAAGCAACTCTCGGCACACCTTCGAGGCGCACTGATTGTAAACTTAACTTGGGCAAGAACCATTTGGATTGAAAGTAAATTGCCAATTAAAACATTTTTACATTTATATCTTTGCAAAACTTGGTTGTTTTAATAAATACCACAAATATAAGTCGATGAGTAATTTATATTACGGTTTCATATATTTTCCCCTAATTCTAAAATTATTAATTATAATTTTCATTCTATATATTGTCTATATATAGTTCTTTAAGATTATTTAGTTTTTATTTTTATTTTTGTGATCTGCAATTGGCAAACAAAATTAGACGAACAGAATTTCACCGGCCCATTTATAAAAAATATCATATTCCATAAAATATATTTTAAGATAAACTTTAAATCATTATAATTGATACAGCTGACTCGAAATATACACACACACACATATATATATATAAATATATATATATATATACCACCTATCTCACGGTTGCGAGACGTCGTTATGGCTGAAATGTTACCGCGATTCCGCTGGAAGCGGGTGCAATTTTTCAGATTAGCACCCGCTCCCGGCGAAATCCTGCGGTTGTCCTTATGACAAATTTTTAATTATAATAGTATTAATATCCATTCTGCATATTATGTAAAACTGAAAAACATAACATCAAAATCGACTCATACATGAAATTAAGAATCACGTGAAACATTAAATTCGCCAATTTCTTCCATTTCATTCAAATGGGAATCGAGATATAAATAGAAGACCACCGAAGTCTGCCGAAGCTTTCAGAT
>NC_046664.1:139063775-139066593 GCF_010883055.1 Belonocnema kinseyi | reverse complement strand
ACATTTTTGTAAAATCCTGCACACAAAATTGTTTTAAGAGCTTCCAGATTTTTTCTAATATTGTAAATCATTTGAAATGTTTTGAAATATTTTTAAACATTCCCTTTGAGTTATGTACTTTTTCGAAGTAAAAAATCATTTTAAATCTACCCAGAAATTTGTATTGTTTTCCTAGTATTTAAAAATTCTTGAGGAGTTCCAAATTTTGTTCTTTTCTTTGTAACATTCAGAAACTTCCAGCTTATTTGATTTTTTCTAAATTAATAATTATTTAACTGTTCTTTAAAAATCAAAATGAAATACTTTTACCTTCGAAATACAAATAAAAAAATTAAACAATTATAATCGTAACATTCCAAGTTTAAATTTTGTCACTCTGAAATTGTGACAATTCATTTTCAAATTGTTTACTATTGAAAATTGTTTTTTTTTATTTCCAAACCAAATAGATTAAAAATGGAATATTTTATACCGAAATAATACTTCAAAAAGATTTTGAAATTGAATGAAGGCGTTCATTTAAGAAGCCATTAATTCGAACTTTACACTTGTGTCACTACTAAGGCTTTGGAATTAGATTAGTTCAAATTTTAACGTTAAAATATGTAAATTATATCATTTTGAACAGATCTAGAATCACCTTATAAAATCAATCACTTTTTAATTTTTAATACTCGAACTGCAGTTCAATTTTCAAATTTACTTTCATTTTATGATTTGCCCCGGTCGCGAGTCTAGCTCAATATTTAAAACAACTTTCATTTTTTTGAAATTGTAATTTTTCGGTTGTAACTTATGGGACAATAATTTTATTCTTTAAAAAATTTTCTACAAATCTTGTTGATAATTTCTACATTCTCATCAAAAATGAGAAGGTATTAGTTTTTTATGAAAAATAACTTTTTGGGATTTTATTCAATGTCGACGTTTTGAGGCCCCGTGAGTCAAAAAAACAAGTTTTTACGTCGGGGTCCGTTTGTCTGTCCGGCGTCGTCGTTGTTGTCTGTATACCGGATAATTTTCGAAAGACTGGTCCGATTGGATTGGGTTTTGACACACTATTCGAGGGTCCAAAAAGATAGATCGAGTTCGTTAAACAGCCATTTTTGATAAAAATCCAAAAAGTTGAAGCTTTTTCGAAATTTTTGAGACCACATTTTTTCAAAATTTGAAAATTTTATCGACAGCTATTTATGGGAAAAAAAATTATGAACAATTTATCCTGACAAATTTTGTTGATAAAATCAAACTTACCAAAGTTAAAGAATTTTCAAAATTCAAAAAACCAAACGAAAATGGAGATTTGAAGCAAAAAAAGCTTGATATGGAAAAAAGTGAAGAGGCGAAAAAAGCTACTTTTTCAAGGCCCCATGATTATTTTATCACATTCTCATCCATAATGAGAAGGGTTTTATGCGAAAAATGATTTTCGCGAATTTCATTAAATTTCGACGTTTTGAGGCTCCTTGAGTCAGAAAAACAAGTTTTTACATCGGTATCTGTCTCTCTCTGGCGTCTACGTCGTCGCTATTGTGGTTGTGGTTGTCTGTATATCGGATAACTTTTGAAAGAATAGGCGGATTGGATTGTGGTTTGACACACAGATTTTTTTATGTTAAGAATTGTATGTAAAAATTGTACTATTTTTATTTTTATAACAAATATTTTTCTTCAATTAAATATTTGCAATAAGAGTGTTTCGAAGAGATTTTTTTTAAATCTTTCGGAGAATAAAATTAGTGTTTATAGGTCGACAGAGGTTTGTTTTCTTTACCAAATTTGGCTTTCGTCTAAATTTTTCCAGTTGTTTTTACTATAGTACAACTTACGTTTGCATCTCGGGCGAAGAAATCCATTCTATTGTTTGACAAATATTCTTTGTAAATCAATATTTTTCACAGAAAATTACCCTGAGTGACAGAACGAAATCGGAAACAATAAGAGTTCATTTATTCAGGAACAAGCTTTTTGAACAAAAATGACCTTGAGTGAACTTTTAATGTATATTTGTTAATTTTTACAAAAATCAGGCGTTATTTTCTTACAAACAAAAAAATAATTTGTGGAAGGGGGGCGCAAATTATCAAAAAATAAATAAAACTTGAAGTTGTATGATTTTAATTTGTAACTAAATGATTTAAGAGGTTTTAATCTAAGATTATCGAACACTTTCCATTCAAAAATTTAGACGAAATATTTAAATAGCTTTAAATTTGAATTTATTCAATATATTCTGAAGACTACAAATTTAAATTGTCTAAACTATTAAGGCTTTAAATATTTTTGAAATTGCTGCTCTGGAGACTAAATAGCACTTATTCTTTTATTAAGAAATCACAACCAAAATTGTTTAAAAAGTTTTTAAAAGAGTTTTAAAAACCTTAAAAAAGGTCAGAGGTTTTAATAGTTCAATATATGTGACAGAATCTCTTTAAATATGAAATTAGTCTATACTTTTTCATGTTTGAGCTACAATTATTCCATTTTAGAGTTATAAATTACAGTCGTGAAAAACCAATAAAATGTTTGAATTAATTTATATATAAAACAAAAAACCTTTGTATAATTCAATCTAAATGCAGCTGCAAAAATTTAATTTGAAATGCGTTGATTTCAAGGTATAGTTTAGAAAGAAAACTGAAAGCAAAGGATCGACTTTCAAAAGAAGCGAAAGAAAGTGACTCGCTGGATTGCCAATGAACATGGAAAACGGTGCATTTTTGCATTTTTAAATTTTAAATTCAAACTTTTTCGCCTTTTAACAATTTCGAAAAATTCTGAAAATTCAAACAATAAGGCTGTATTCTGAAAATGAAGC
>NC_046664.1:139053777-139063675 GCF_010883055.1 Belonocnema kinseyi | reverse complement strand
TTTTCTAAGAGAAAATCACCCCTGTTTACCAGTCACTGAAATGGATTAGAAAAAAATTGCCAAGACCCAAGAATAAAAATTGGATGTACAGCGAATTTTAAATTTTTTAATTGAGATTATCTTTAACTTTGTGATAACAAAAATTTCCATACACATTTATTTTTAATAATACTGTAGGAAAAAATCAACAAGATCGAGCGCCGAAATTATAATTAGAGCAAATTTTCTGTAATTCTATGGGGGCGGCAGAAATATCCCGAAAAATAAAATTTCCGACACGGTAAAACTCTCTGTTCCAAAAAATATAATTCCAAAACTAATAAAATTCCTGAACAGTTTGTTAAAATTATATACATTTTCAACCAAAATATCTTATCGAGAAGTATATTTTGTTTTAATTATTATTTTAAATTTAAACAATAATGTTTAAATACTTCAAACATTTAAAAAGTTGTTTCTTTGGTATAAATACTTGATTATTTCATTAAAAAAAAAAAATTGTCAAAGAAAAATGCTTTCAGCACTTGTTTATTTTGAAATGTCTTTCTATAATACTTTTCTTTAAATTAAAAATATGATGTTTCGAGAACATTTTTTTTATAATTAAAAAAAGACTACCGAAAACCTGGATCAAGCTTCAGATCTGAAAAAATTCAGCGATTCATATATGTCAAACTTTTCTAACCTCAAAAAATTTTTCTACTGCTTTACCGTCATATTTTACGAAGAATGAGAAAACAAGAATTCGACTTCGTAGTACGATGAGGGCAGCACCTCGATAGGGCAGAAAATGTGATGTCCTATATATATATATATATATATATATATATAATTCCCCACTCCGACGCCCCGTACCGCATCTACGTTTATAATATCTTTGGTCTAACTTTGTTTATTAGATAGGCTGCAAACACTTATGGAAATTTCACTGATTCAGATTTAGACAGTAGTATTATTCGTATTTATACCTATATGTTCCTGATACAATGGTCGTTTTTGTTCGTAAATTCAAATTCTAGCTTTGATATCTGAACAATTTAATAAACTGGAAACCCTATAAATTTTACAATTTCGAATTTTAAATGAGTTTAAAATTGAACAGCTCAAAATGCGAAACTTTCAAACTTTACGTCGAAACCAAGCCAAATAAAAATTTTAATGCGAGCATCTAAAAATGGATTAAAATATTTAAAAGCCCTTATTATTTGAAATTCGTTTGAGGAGTCTTATCATTTTAATATGGCTTCAAACCACTATTCGATTATCTAAGGTTGGTTTGTGTCCATACTAAACTGAAATTAAATTAAAACATGTAAAATAATTTGTAAATATAAAAACTAAAATCTGAATACATTCTGAAATTCATATATAACACAATAATTTAATCGGAAGTGATGAATTTAATAATCAGATAAGCTCCTTTTTACTCAATCTGCTTCCGTCCTTCTTTATAGAGGAAGATGTATCATTAAAGCAATTAAAAATGTAAAATTTTATTGGAACGTTGTTTGGGCTACCTTAAAAAAATGCCACTAAAAAGTCTTCAAGTAATTCATCACATCTATTCACTTCATCCCCGCAAAACTCTTATCTTTTAGCAAGTCATATCTTATTACAATCGCACATATTTGCACGTGCTCGCATTTCCCGTGAGAAATTTTGTATTATATAGCATCATTATTTCAACGAATACTATAATATGCATACATTCAAACCTTAAAAAACATTAAATATAGCATATGCATATGTATACGCACACACACACACAAGCAACATGCTGACGATACAGAACACGTGGTAGCACACGCGTCAGAACACAGACACACTCACACGTGCACAATCATCTTACTCATGGCAACCATAACCTACCATAAATTATACAAAACATCATCGCTGAAACTTCTGGAAATTATTATGTAACATCGAATATTCTAGTATCTCTGAAGTCACATCAATTTCTGAATGTCGGTAAATGCCGGTGCAGGAATCTATAGACATAACTTCCCCAGTATATCTACTAGATCTGTATTATATTTCTAAAGAACTGTTTAGGCAAAATTTTTTAATCAACCTTTTTTTACGATACATTTTTCGTAATCGACAAAATTATTCAGGATACGTTCTTGCATTACTTATAACTGGCCATTTGAAAGAATTATTAGTCATTGAACTCTGAACTACTTTTTCTCCAAATGGATTTTTTTGTACCCGTTTTATTTATGCTGGGATACAGCAATGGGATATATTAGAATTATTCCTTTTTATAAATTTAAAAATTCAGAGATACATACAAAATGATGCTCTCATATGTAATATTCGCGAACCTGTTGATAAATATCAATTTAATCGTGCGAATTATGGATTTGTCCACGTTCTGTTTTATTTCACATTCTTTCCCTTATTTTTCGCGCATTTTTAGTCAATTTATTTGCACAATATATTTCCTAATTTTCGGGACCCCCCTCAAAACAGATCGGGCGGCCGCCGCTATTGACAGTTATTGCTTTAAAAATCATGACACAAGCATTTCAAGGAAATTGATGTTACGTATGTATGTATGCATACATACGTTCACAGAAAAAAAGTCTCAATTCGAAACCAAAAGTAGGCTTGTTTCAAGCTGTAATATAAAGAAGATCAGCTCCGCTAAAAATTAGCATAGCTTGAAATCTTTAAAACGAACTACTTTTCGAACTACAAGTCAGACCCCATGTAGTCTTGAAAGTCGTCGGTAGCGATAATATGGGCTAGCATCAAACCACTGGATGGTTTAGAAACTAGTTGTTAGCTAGACGGTAGGCTAGCATCAAGTCGCTGCATAATCTTAAAAGTAGAAAGAGTATGTAGCCAGACTATGGGCTTATATCAAGTCAATTTATAAATTTGAAATAAGTTCTAAATATATCCTAAATAAATCCTATATTATAAATCAAACTAGACCCAGAAAACAGCTTCTTTGAAATAAAAGAAACTTTTATTTGATATATCCTGATTATTGGATATATTATTATCTTTATACGTCGTTTAATTGCGTCTATTGTTCGCGACTATGGAAGCCTTTCTTAGAAACTTAACACGCACGCTCCCTGAACGTCATAAAAAATTGAGTGCCGGCTCCAATATTGGACACTTTCGTCCAGATAACTCCTTCATTGACAGTATCTCCGCCCAAATACGTAAAGATGTGCGTCTGTAGGTCCTTCGATGGTCTTGTTACTCTCAGTGAACAGAGTATCTACTCAAACAATTAAGAAACATATAGGTGCGACGAGTATACGACGCGTCTCGCTCGGCTTGCTCAGCTGTTGTGACGTCGCAATTCTTTCAAGTTGTTTATAGCTGTTCAGACTCAGAGGTCTAACAGCTAGACCTTGAGGGCTAAAGCAAGCCTCATTGCCTTCTTCCTTTGAGTCCAAATCTTGCTGCCTCAGGGGGAAGACCAAGTGGGGCTTGTTTTCAATAGAGAAGACTAAGGATTAGCCATATTTATGTTTTGTTTTAAATTGAATACCCTTAAGGCCATGTGAGGAGTGGGTCACGTGACCAGATTCCAACCTTAACCTCATTTTTTTTATTTCCCAACTTATTTTCACACGAAGCGCCACATCGAGTTGAAAATTTGGGATAATAAATAAGAAGCACCAAGAAAGGCGAATCTGGTTGTAAATTTCAATAATTATGAAAAAAGCAAAAAAGTTATCTACAATCAAAAACTTTTTTCATAATTATACAAATTTAGGATCAGACCCACCATTCTTAGTGCTTCTTGTTTCGTATTCCAAATTTTCAACACGATGTGGCGTTTCGTGTGATAATAAGTTGGGAAATAAAAAAGTGGTGGTAAGGTAGGAATCTGGTCACGTGACCCACTCATCACATGGCCTTAATGGGTCTTTTTAAGACATAATTATTGCTAAATTTTATACATCGGCTTAATTTAAGGCAAAAATTAAAACAAGACCACCATAGAAGTAAGATTTTTTTTCTGTTTTATAATGATGAACTTGTAATATAACGTTCAGAAATTGTATATCCATTTTTGTATTATGCCATAGGTTTGAGATATCCATATGCTTTTTCTAAATTGTAACAGAACTAATAAAATTACTGCAATATTCGTATGAATTTTATTTCATTTTATTATGCATGTATAATGCATTTTTATTTTATTTCATGCATTTCACGTAAGAAGGGTAATAAATGTACCAAAATATTGATCTGAATTAATTCTTATTATCTTTCACCCACATCTCCTGCAAATCACCTATATGTCGTAACAAGTTTAAATCAATGAATACTTCTCAATACCTTAGAATAGTTAAAATAGGAGTAAAATACATTTTTACCCAAGAAGAAGTTATTATCGAAATACTTTTGCTTGACAAATTACGTGAAATATTTTTAAGTGACAAATATACATTTTGTGCTTCAAATAAAATAGTTCAATTTTCAATAAGGACATAAATATTTTACCAATTTACATAACTTTTCTACTTGAAACAGTAATCTTCATCAAAGAAGATTAAAGTTCTATAAAAAAGTTGTTTTCAATGAGAATTGGAATAGTTAGATTTTCAATTCTAAAAATGAATTTTCATATACAAACATTAATTTTTAACGAAAGAGATTAATTTTTTACCAAAGAGAGACCAGATGTTCCACAAAATACATGAAATTTCAACAACAATTTTATGATTTTTTGAAATGAATTGTCAATCTCATATTTAAATTATTAACAGAAGAAATGGATTTTAAATGAAAAAGGAGAATTAGTTATCAAGAAGGTTAATATTCTACCGCCTAAGACGAATTTTCAACCAAAAAGAATTTTTTTTAATTGTTACATTTTCAACGAAATAATAGTCCCGCCATAATTCTTTTCCTTAATTTCATTCCTTTCATCAAAGAATATTTTCATAAATTTCTTTCATTCTTTTATCTTATACGTATATACTCTATAGATGGTAAAAGAATATACTTATTTTTTATTTTCTTCATATTTTTCTTATGCATATTCTAATCAAATATGCTCCTTCTTTTCTTTCTCATGAACTACACATTTCGAATTTTTCCACTCGTAAATAAAAAACGAAAAAGATTTAATTTGAGAGTTTTATTCCACAAATGGAAAATTATGACATATTTAATAGGGTAACTGAACGAATTATGGAAGGGCACCAATTGTAGCAGAAAAACTTGATATCTTGTAACTTAAAATTTTAAACGTAAAATTTTTGTATTGATAAAAGCAAAACCTAACCTAAAAAAGAAAAACCTTTATCTTTGGTTTCGGACAATTGGATCCTCCTCGGTTAATTTGTTCCGTTACCCTATTAAATATGTCATAAATTTCCATTTCTGAAACAAAACTTTCAAATGAATTCTTTTTTGTACTTTATTTTATTATAAATAAACAATTTTAAGACCATAAGCACTGAGTACTTGCATCATGCAAGCATGCACGTACGTCAGACTGTGGTCACTCAATGCTTTAGGAGTGCAGACCTATAATCGACGGTGGAGTGATCAAACGAGCCCTCAGGTTTTTAAGATGATAAATGTGCTTGCTGATCTGAACGCACGTCGTGCGCACTGATCCGTATGCCTATTTAGGGGATTGCAATGCCACCGCACAGCAGCGAACGGGGCGAATTGAAGTCATCTTACTTGGTACTAGGGTACTAGATTAGACAGGAATAAGAAACCGTCATTTTGATTCCTAGACAAGTCACGGGAAATTGTGCTATAAGCATGTCGTATACTTTAATTAAAATTAATTTTAGAATATATGAAATATATGGGGTCTAAGAAAAATGTTTATATACAATCAAATTCCCTATGAGCGTTTTATTGATATATTAAAGCGAAATGAGATCCAGAGGAAAGTAAGGTTAGGACCCCGTTTGTTTACAAAGCGACGCACGTTGACGCACGCAAATAAAAAAGATGTATGATATAAAATAAATCATATGATTACAATCTTAGCGCACACCTATTTGTAAACTGAGTGAAATTTCGTTTACAATCATCATTTTTGCAAGAATTATTTTTTGGCAAATGTGGGTTAAAAAATCATATAGTCTTATTTAAATATTTCATATATTGCGTCACATGTAATTTTAATTAGAATTGATGTTTTGATAATAATGCTTTAGTATAATTTTAAATAAATAATTTATATAATGTAAATGTATTTATATAATTCGATATTAAGTTAGCGATTTTGAATTTGCCGGGGAACTAAAATGGTAGCTTGCATATTCCAATCTAATGTAGTACCTTATGGTGTATTTGCACGCCAGTTCACTGGTCGTCAGCCAGCCACAAAGTCATAAGAGTGAAAGGGACAGAGAGTGGAAAATTAGTAGAAAAGTACCCTCTATCTCTTTCACTCTTACGATTTTTCTACTGGCTGACAGCCAGTCGACTGGCGTGCAAATACACCATTACTTGGTACAGGGTGGTGACTCGCCAGCATGGACATTGGAAACAATGGACTAGGCATGCTATTGCGGGGGCGATGCAATGAAGGGGGGAGGTCCGCCACCTTTTGATGTCTCGCGACAAACATGGCAGCGCCCACATGTTTATATTTTCATTCACAGTTTGTCGGCAAAAATGCTCGTGCGCATAATCAAATGGCACTTCGTAAGATGGCGGCTCTCCCCACTCATGGAATTCTCCCCCCTCCCGTGGATTCAACCGCGCTTGCCAAGTTAGGATGGCATGTCTAGTCCCGTGTTTCCTATGTCCATAGCTCTAAACGAACCCATTTGGGTCTCCACAGGTATCTATTGGAGCTCAAGTGTCAAATGACACCAACTTTCATTTGAGCCGCAACATGAGTAAACCCCTACTTTTTTCTGTACATGTTGACGTCTATTTTTTTAAAGAAACCCACATTTTTGTGCTGCCTTTTATAGTTTTTGATATATTCATAAACTCTAAATTTTGTTGATTCTGATAAGTTTTACAGTACTCTTTCAAAATCCAACAGCGAAACAAGTCGTTTTTAACAGAAAGGCCATGCTTATAGTTTTTCCAACTTTGTGTTACGTCACTGGCGCTGTAGTAGAATGTTAATTTTACTGTAGTCGGACGCTGATTCGTTGTTGCCGTTGTATGATTAAAATCATAACCGGGAGAACACTAAGGTTTTTAAATCAAACTCAATTTAATTTATCACTTCAAATTATATTGTTAGCATATTGAAGTTATTAATGTTCTATTGTTATACACTATGTGCACATATAAATATTTAACTAACAAACAATTCAGTTGGTTGTTACACAATTTCTGATTTACATATTGATAATTTGTTTATAATATTCGGCAAGAGTCGATTGCGACGACGCGCTTCGCGTTTGAGTAATTTGAGCTTTCTATTTGAGATTTGATTTTTATTACATAGTCTCAGAATAGATTTAATTTAAATTTGTTAAGTTAATTGTCGCAGGTTTAAGGTAAAAATTGCGGATCCGAGATACAAAAAATCTGCCGTTTTCCCGCTGTGCAAGCGAACTTATTACCTTCGTTTTGGGTGAGGATTCCCTCTCTTTTTGGTTAAAACTAATGGAAATGCTGACGTCATGGAATTTTCCGATCGTTTATCCAATAGTAAAGTAGGTCATTTTACTCCGCCTACAGGAAATGAGTCATAATGTGACTCATTATAAGATTGAAATATATACATTCGTAAGTCCAAAGTCCTTAGCTGTTGCGATTTACATTTGTCTTATTGCGCCTTAATATCATAAAGATACTTAACTATGACTCATATTTGCATTCTGTCACACATCACACTTTGTTGTTGAATTTGTTCTCTATAAGGAAAACATATGAGATCTATGAAAATGATCTAACAAATACATTGTCTAGCCACCTGAGGGCCCTGTTTCGTTCAAGCAACGCAACCGCTTAATTCCACCATTTTGTTAGTTTGGCCGCGCAGTTTGAGTTTGACGCGTAAGACTGTACGGCGAACTATTATAGGAAAATCAGTATGCAGGAAGAAATATTATGAGAATATTAAAAGAATGAATTCAAAAAGAACTTGCAATGGATATATCAGAACATTGGTAAATAAATAAATTATATTCAGACCAGAATGTAAGTTTGTAAATATTACTGAATGAGAAGGATAAAAAGTATATAAAATTTTTGATATTAATCATAATGAATTTCATTTTAAATATCTCCGTTTGTCAGTAAATGAATAATTCTCAGGTAAACAATTCTTTCAGAAAAATATATGTAAACGTGACAGAGGTTTGTAATAGAATTATGCGGGTCCGTAAATTTTACAGAAAAGTTGGTAAGATCTGTATCCGGATGACAATAGTTTAGAGCTTGATGTATTTATTACCTCTACTTCTTCTTTAGATTACTTCCTCAGGGCTAGATCCTTGAAGATTTCCAATTTTTGAATAAATGTGCGGGATAAATTGCCCTTCATAAAGATATTTAGAAAAAAGAAATCAAGATTTACGTTGTCTTCGAAATTTTCGAGAGAAACCTTTCTCTACAAATGGCCATCGTGGAAAGTTAATTAGCATTAGCTTAATTTATATGTATTAAAAGTAAGACCTATTATTCCTACATTAATTAGACAATAATTTGACATATGGTACAATTTTGACATGCTTCTGAATTTACATATAAAACGTATGTCTAAATGTATGCAATATTATAGGGGTTTGTGAACATTTATGGTAATTTTGAACATAGTCTGCTAAGAATAAGAGAAATTTTTAATGTGATACAATGTGATTTCATATTATATCGGGAGTAACTGACAAAATGAAAATTCTGCCTGGTAGCAGTAAAAATTTGCGTCAAATTCATATCGCCATTTACAAAAAATGAATTTTCGCCTCCGAATCGGATTGACACTTTTTTTTAAACTGTCTTATTCGGCCCGAGATAGTGATAAGAAATGAAGTAGTCAATAAAAATAAATGTACGTACCATCCCAGCGACACGTAAAGTTACTGAATATAGAGAAAAAAAGTTTAATAAAAAAGTCATTCAGTTCGGAGAAAACTGAATTTTACTTCAGAGGTTAGATTTATATGGTCTCTAAAAATCGTCTTAATTAAAAAAAAAAATTATTACTTTTTAGATGGTGAGACCACCCGAGATATTTTGTTGAATGTCATAAGAAATAGCTCGATCATAAAAGTCTTAATTTTTAATGGAGATAAAAATCTAATTTAAAAATACCATTTTGAAACAATCTTCTTACACTCGATGTGTATTAGAATTTTTTAGTATTTTGTAACAAAAAAACCCCACTTCCAAAAAATTGTCACTGGCCACCTTCTCCTTTTCCACACTTAATATATTAATCATATTACGAACGTAACACAAATTGTAAAAAACAATAAAGAACAAGAATATCGATAATTATGAATAAATATTTAATATATTGAATATACTTCGATCGCATCGTTCTACAAATTAAGGAAGTGTTTTTGAATAAATAAAGCATAATTATTATCATTTTTATGTTTTTTCCCGGTTCGCAAACATTTTTCACGGTGAATGAAATTTAAAAATTCAACTATATTCTAAACATTTTTCCATATAAAGTAATAAACAATAAAAAACAAATTTAAGCATTCAAATTGAAACCCTTGAATTCCAAACTTTTAAAATTAAAGTTTAAAAGTTTTTAAATCAAAAATGGTGTATTCAAATGCTCAATAACGTACACGTATAAACTGGAAGGTACGAGGGTAGTTCAATAAGTCCTTAGAATGACCAACATATGGCGCGCGAATCGCTTCAAATCATTTGTTTTCAGTCAGCACCACTTCCGACTAGATATATGGTGCAGTCACAGTCCACATCTTCTGAGTTTACGTGTTTTTATAACCAATTGAAAAAAAAATTGTTC
>NC_046664.1:139052533-139053677 GCF_010883055.1 Belonocnema kinseyi | reverse complement strand
AAACTGTTGAGCTCATCCAAAAAGGTATTAATTTTACACAAGAGTTGACTTTTCAGTCAATAAGGATTTTTTTTAATTGTTGAATTTCAAAGCCAAAAAGATTATTTTTTTACAAAACAGTGTAAACCTATTTTTGAACGGAATAGTTCAAGGAATTCTGGTTAATAAATATAAACTTACTTTCAATGCTTTGAATTGAAGAATAAATAAATAAATTTTTTAATATTAAAGGCTGAATCATTTTGATCAATAAAAATGGATTAATTACAATTTTTTTTAATTGGAAACTTTTTAAATTATAAATTGAATTCGTTTATTTTAATTAGCTTTATATTATTAATTTTTATATTTTTATTTATAAATCCAAACATAATAAATCAATTTTCATCCCAAAAGTTTACTTTTCAACAAAATAAATTAATTTTCTATCAAATAATTGGTGTTTTAACTAATACAATGTACAGGATAAAGTTTCAACCAAAAATGGAATAGTACAATTTCCAGGTAAAAACTGTGCTAAAAAATTGAATTGAACGAGAAAAAAAAAATTTTCAACAAAATTGTTAAATTTTCAAGGGAAAAGTTGAATTTTTGACCAAGAAGATTAATGTTCTATAAAAAAACGATTTTCCAACTTAACCAATATATACGATTAATTTTTAGTCAATCATATAATAGTTACGTTTTCAGATAAAGATAAATAATTTTTAACAAAAAAAATTCATTTTAAAATGAATTGTTAAATTTTCAACCTATCAGATGAATTTTCGACCAAGAAAATTTATGATCTACAAGAAAAAATAAATCTTAAACAAAATACATGAATTATTAAAGAAATTATTTAATTTTAAAGTAAAAAAGACGAATTATCTACAAAAAGTTGAATTTTTTAAGCGAAAAATATGAGTTTTCAATGAAAGAGTTAAACTTTCAACCAAATAGTTAAATTTTCAACCATAATGAAAAAACCTTGTTAAAAAACGTATTTTTTTTACAAAGTAGTGCAACTCTTAGTGAAATAATCGACTTTTAAACCCAAGAGGATGTACAGTTGATATTTTAACCAAACAATTGCATTTTTGACCAAAAATGATACATTTTCAGCCAAAAAGATTAAATTTCTACTAAACAAGGTCAATTTCCA
>NC_046664.1:139040376-139052433 GCF_010883055.1 Belonocnema kinseyi | reverse complement strand
AAATAACAATGCAAAAATATTAATCTGGAACAACTTAAAATAAAAACAATGTAACTTTTATTTTAAAAAGTTTTAATTAAAAAATTAATTTATTCGTTCAATATTTAATGTTACGTACTGAATTTTTTTCTGAATTATTATTATTTTTAACTTTAAAAATAATAGCGTAATTTGAATTTTTTAACCAGAAATCTCTAAAATGTTAAAGTCATAAAAATTTTTAAATAGTCATTTCGTATTTTAAAATAATTTAATTTAAAAAATGGTAAAATTGAAAGGTGTTGAAAGTTTGTGTTTTATACGTACGAATTATTGAGCGTTTAAATGAAATATTTCTGAATTAAAAATTTTGTCAAGCTTCAGTTTTAAATGTTTAAAATTCAAAAGATTTCCACCTCAAAAAAATTATTTTCAGATTTAAAATTTTGAATGTTCTTATTTCATCTTGAATTTTGAATTGAAACAGGAAATTTTTTAAAGCAATTGTATGTATTTCTGAATTGGATCAGAGATTTTTTGAAAAAAAAATATAATTCAGGTCTGGCACAAGACATTATAAACAACTATTAAAAACTATACACATTTGAACAGAGTGGTTCGAAATAGAAAGCCTTGAATTGTTAAAATTGTAATGAGCTAAATTTTAATTTTGAACGCTACAATTTTAATTTAGAATAATATTCAAAATTAATTTAAAACTTAAAATTATTTGAAATAATTTGAAACACGATGTAGATTTTTGCAGATCAAAAAAAAAATCTTTTGAAAATTGTAAAATATTTAAAAAGAATAACAAAAATTGTTGTGATTGCTAAGAAAATTGAAAATGATTTTTTTAGTTTGAAAAATTAATTTTAAGTGAGTATTTGAGAAAATTTTAAAAATTAAAAAAAGGGAATCAGGGCGATTTTAAGGCAATTTTTTTATTTTGCAGTTTTTTTAATTTTAGGAAAAAAATCTAATTAACAGATAAATCAATTTTCAACCTAAAAGTTTACTTTTCAACAAAATAAATTAATTTTGTATCAAATAATTGGTGTTTTAACTAATACAATGTACAGGATAAAGTTTCAACCAAAAATGGAATAGTACAATTTCCAGATAAAAACTGTGCTACAAAATTGAATTGAACAAGAAAAAAAAAACAAATTTTCAACAAAATTGTTAAATTTTCAAGGGAAACGGTGAATTTTTGACCAAGAAGATTAATGTATCTATAAAAAAAAACGATTTTCCAACTTAATCAATATATACGATTAATTTTTAATCAATCATATAATAGGTACATTTTCAGATAAAGATAAATCATTTTTAACAGAAAAAATTAATTTTAATCCAAGTTGTTAAATTTTCAACCTATCAGATGAATTTTCGACCAACCAAGAAAATTGATGATCTACAAGAAAAGACAAATCTTAAACAAAATACATGAATTTTTAAAGAAATTATTTAATTTTAAAGTAAAAAGACGAATTATCTACAAAAAGTTGAATTTTTCAAGCGAAAAATATGAGTTTTCAATGAAAGAGTTAAACTTTCAACCAAATAGTTAAATTTTCAACCATAATTAAAAAACCTTGTTAAAAAACGTATTTTTTGTAGAAAGTAGTGCAACTCTTAGTGAAATAATCGACTTTTAAACCCAAGAAGATGTACAGTTAATATTTTAACCAAACAATTACATTTTTAACCAAAAATGATACATTTTCAGCCAAAAAGATTAAATTTCTACTAAACAAGGTCAATTTCCAACAAAATACATGAACTTTCAACGAAATTATTTGATTTTAAAAACAAAAAGAGTATTTCCACCCAAAAATTATGATTTAAATTTTTAACAATATAGTTGCATTTACAACAGAACGACTTTACAACCAAAAAATATTTACAGTTGATAATTAAACCGAAAAATTTAATTTTTAATCAAAAAGTATAAATTTTCCATAAAACAATTTAATTTCTACAAAGAAAGATGACCTTTCAACAAAACACATGATTTCATAACCAAAAACGGTATTGATTAATTGTCAGTTTCAAAAATGTATTTTCAACGAAAGAGATGAACCTTCAAATAAAGAGGACTTTTTTTACAAAATAGTTACATTTTCAACAAGATAATTAATATTTAAATCAAATAATTGAGTTTTTATCCAAACGAGATGAATTCCAAAATCGCCAATTTCTTTCAAATGCGGATCAAGATAGTATTAATATTTATATAATTTATATTTTATACATGAAATAACATAACCTCAAAATATACGCATATCAAGAGGCGCGCGATCTATTCAAATCATGAGAATCGTCAGCATCGAAATCTGGAAATATTAAAATCCCCATCTCCTGAAATTATTTCAAAGCAGTTAGCAGATAGATATATAAATAGAGTCGCCGAAGTACTCCGACCGGCAATCGTGCACCTTCGAGTTTTCAAATTCAGAAGAGGAGAAATGGGTTGCGCGCGCAACTCAGTCATTTACAGCGTCCCCTACTATATTCACACGGACATAGCCCTGTCATAGTATTGGACCACATCTCGTTTCAGATCTGGGATCACTGGCTGAGAAGGACCGGGGAGGCTGCCGTTTCTAAGGGATTTTTGTTGAAAGCTGAGAGGAGTCAGGGACATGATCGAATAAATACATAGTCTAGCCACTTGAGGGGCCTGATTCGTTCAAGTCACGCAACCGTCTAATTCCACCATTTTGTTAGTTTGACCGCACAGTTTGAGTTTGACGCGGAGGACTGTACGGCGAACTGTTACAGGAAAATCAGTATGCATGAAGAAATATTATGAGAATATTAAAAGAATGAATTCAAAAAGAACTTTCAATGGATATATTAGAACATTGGTAAGGAAATAAATTATATTCAGACCAGAATGTAAGTTTGTAAATATTACTGAATGAGAAGGATTAAAAATATATACAGTTCTTTATATTTATGATAATGGATTTCATTCCAAATATCTCCGTTTGACAGTGAAAGAATAATTCTCAGGTGGACAAGTCTTTCAGAAATGTATATGTAAAAGTGACAGAGGTTTGTAATAGAATTACGCGGGTCCGTAAATTTTACAGAAAAATTTGTTAGATCTGTATTGGATCTGGATTGAATGTAAGACCTATTATTCTTACATTAATTAGACAATAATTTGTCATATGGTACAATTTTGACATTCTTCTGAATTTACATATAAAACGTATGCATAAATGTATGCAATATTATAGGGGTTTGCCAAAATTTATTGTCATTTTGAAGAGTCTGCTAAGAATAAGAGAGATATTTAATGTGATACAATGTGATTTCATATTATATCTAAAAAGTGGACAGGCAAGAGGGAGTAATTGAGAAAATGAAAATTGTGCCTGATAGCAGTAAAAATTTGCATTAATAATTTTTTTAAACTGTCTCATTCGGCTCGAGATAGTGATAAGAAATGAAATAATCAATAAAAATAAATGTACGTACCATCCCAGAGATACGTAGAGTTACTGAATATAGGTGGAAAAAGTTGAATAAAAAAAGTCATTTAGTTCGGAGAAAACTGAGTTTTACATTTGAGGTTAAATTTTTATGGTCTCTGAAAATCGTTTTAATTAAAAAAAATAATGATCACTTTTCAGATGGTGAGACCACTCGAGGTATTTTGGTGAATGTCATAAGAAATAGCTCGATCATAACAGTCTTTATTTTTAATGGAGATAAAAATCTAATTTAAGAATACGATTTTAAAACAATCCTTTTACCTCGATGTGTACCAGAATTGTTTAGTTTTTCTAACAAAAAAAAAAAAAAAACCACTTCAAAAAAAATAGTCACTGGCCACCTTCTCCCTTTCCACCCTTAATATATTAATTATATTACGAACGTAACAAAAATGGTAAGAACATAAAGAACAAGAATATCGATAATTATAAATAAATATTGAATATATTGAATATCATTCGATCACATCGTCCTCCAAATGAAGGAAGTGTTTTTGAATAAATAAAACATAACAATTATCATTTTTTATGTCATGGGCACTGCAGGTTGGCCCTTTTAATCGAAGAAGAAAATTCCCGGTCATTTCCCGGTTCGCTAACACTTTTCAGGGCCAATGAAATTTAAAAAATCAAACTATATTCTTAACATTTTTCCATATGAAGTAATAAACAATAAACAACCATTTAAAGCATTCAAAGTTGAACTCTTGAAGTCCAAACTTTTAAAATTGATATTTAAAAGTTTTCAATTCAAAAATCGTGTATTCAAATGATCAATGACTTATACGTATAAACTGGAAGGTACTAACACTTTTAAATTGAACAGTTTTAAGTGAAATGCTTATAAACTTCGAAACGTAGAACTTTTATCAATTATAGAGTTCAAAGATTGAGATTAGTTTCAAAAATGTAAATCCACGTTAACATTTTTAATAGTATAAATTAAAGAATCAAGCAATGAACTTTAAAATTTTACAAAATTATACTATTTTAAGTAATTTTCAGCTAGACACATTAAAATTGAAAAATAATTTTTTTAAGTTAACATTTCTTAAATTAAAAGTTAAATTATTTAAATTTTAAATAGTCTAGGCATCCTTCAAAAGCATCAAAATTTTATTTCAAAATCTTGAAAAATGTAGAAGTGATTTTAAATGTTTCCAAATTCAAAATCATTTTTGAACTTTTTGTTAGAACTTTTAAATATATTTTAAAATGAATTGCATTTTTTATAACTTTTAGGAAATCCTGCAAATTAAAAAAAAAAAGAAATTTACATTTAGAAATAACAATAGAACACTTATTATTTGTACAAATATTAGAGTAATATTAAGAGGTATTTACAAGTTTTAAAAATATTCGAATTAAATTTAGAACTTGAAATAATTTGAAATACTTACAGCCGAATTTAAAACAAAATGTAGATTTTTGCAGCTTTGAAACAAAAAATTTAGATTTTTTTAAAGAATTGTGAAAGACTACAAAGAAATAAAATTTTTGTTAAGATTCTCAGGAAAATTGAATAATTTCAAGTTTTTAATTAACTTTGAATCTTTTTAAAAATTCTACAAATCTCTTAAAATTACTGAAATTTTTGTTTACTAGAAATAAGTGTTCAATTGTTATTTAAGTGTCAAAATTAAAAAATTTCACTTATAAATTCAACACTTTTTAAATAGAACAATTAAAAATGTACCGCTAAAAGCTCAAAAGTTCTTCGAAAATCTAAAGATTCAAAGCTTTCAATGTAAAGCAATTCATTTTCAAATTGTTTTCTTTTAAATATAAGGTTTCAATTTACTCACCTTAACTTAACAGTGAAATATTGCTGAATGTTAAATACTTATTCTTTTTCTACATTAAGAAATTTCAAATTAAATGGGATAAAAATTAAATAATTTCGACTCACAATATTTCAAATTCAATAAAAATCTTTAATTATGGAATTACAAGGAATCAAAAGGCTCAATCATCACGAACTTGGAGCAAGAAGAAAAAATAAATAAAATAAATGATACAAAACAAACAAATAAAATTATTTTGAAACTTGTTTTGAAACAAAAAAGAAACTGGCTTTTTTTAACTATAGAGAAAATAGTCCAAGGTACTCGACTGACGAAACAGACTCTGACCCAGTAGACGAATTAAGTTTTCCCTTTCTAAAAATGACTGAAGAAATACCTCAAAGGTCAATGTCCCCCTCTAGTATGGGAACTGACGATCTATTACGAACCATATTAACCGAAATCAATGGACTAAAAATAAATGTGTCCACACTGGCAAAGGAAAACGACAAACGACTTTCCGAAATACAATCCGTAGCCAAGGAATGCGGAGTTAAAGGAAAAGTCGCAACAGACAAGGAAGATGATGACATCTTTACATCAGACAGAGACGAGTCAGATAGCGAAGACTAAGGACAACCCATAAAGCCTACTAGTACAATTAACAAAATGGGAACCATATTTTTAACACCTAATAAAATTAATAAATACGAAAATCAACAAAATTCATCTGTAGAACAAATTATACCTGCGAAGGACATAATTAGAACAATCAATGTCCTAAATGGACAGGACGATATGGGAATAGAGGATTTTATTAAATCTATTAAAAAGGCTGAAAAACAGTGTTCCCAATGCAGCCTACTATTAGACTTTATAATTGCGGAAAAAATTCAAGGGAATGCCGAACGAGCAATAAGGTACTCCACTATTCGCAGGTACGATGACTTGTACAGTACCTTAAGACAAAACTTAAAACAAATCGGCTCAGTCTCAGCCTTAAGAAGTAGACTTGAAAGTTGCAAGCAAGGTATAAACGAAACCACACAAAACTTTAACTTAAGATTTAGACAGATAGTTAACGAACTCAAAATATGCAGTACAATCGGAACACGCTAGTTCTAAGGAAAGAAGAATAGCGATAAATATCGAGGAAAAGGAAAGCACGAAAATATGGCTATAAAATCTGAAATATGGTTGAAAGAAGCTCAACCAACTCAACAACGAATGATCTCTCGGTCACCAATAAGTGTTAGTATACGTCGACCCGTACTAACACAAGCTTCACGACTTCAGGCGAACACAACACCAAGAGTTCCTAATCAAAATATCGCACTGGCCGACCGCGAAAAAATGAAATGCCACAAATGCGGAAATCTCGGTCATTTTGCAGCGCAATGTTTTAAAAAACCAGCAAATTTTCAGTACGGTTATTCTTCCAACCGACCACCTCAAATAAGGACAATTCGAGAGGAAGAAGACAATATGATAGACAGCAACCTGATGACGGAAGAAGAAATAGTAGAACAAACAGAGTACGAGGACTCAGCCGAGTCTCTACAGTATGTGGACAATTATTTCCATTAGAGGAAAAAGAAGAAACGGCTCAGAATATAACTTATTAGTTGATTCAGGAGTATCAATAAATATTATAAAGAAGAGTGAATTACCAGACAAATTCGAAAAAATAAAATTTCTTAAGAATTTTGCAATGGGCAATGATCAACATCAATCTTCAGAAGCAGCCTATATACCATGCGCAAAGAAAAAACATCTGTTTCACTTAGTAGATGATGATTTCCCTCTACCAGAAACCGGAATTATTGGTTTACCTTTTTTTAAGAAGTATCAAAGGTACGTCATAACATCAAAATTCCTAATTCTAGATAATATAAAAATACCCCTATATAAAAATGGTAACTACATTGCAAAAAATACTTCCAAAATCTGTAGAATAAAAGTAACAGAAGAAGACGGAAACGCTTGGATAGAAGAAGATGAGCTGATTCCCGATGGAATTTATACCATAAAAAATCACGAAATCAGTTTACCAATAAATAACTATTCCGAAAATCCTATTTTGATACCAGAAACAGTTAAAATGGAAAAAAATTTTTAATACAGTTTCGGGACGAGACTCAGAAAAAGAAGGAAAGCGAGGAGCAAAGGACACTAAATAAAACAATATTAACTAGAATTACAGAACTCGAAAAAATCCTCCAAATACAACATATTGAACCAAATACAAGAAGTGAAATACGCAAGATTATTCATACATACCAAGAAGTATTTACCCTACCCGGTGACCCTTTACCTTGCACCACATGGACACACCACGAAATTACACTAAATTCAGGAAAAATAGTCAACCTAAGATCACATAAACTCCCCGAAGCTCACAGGGAATTTACATTAGAACAGACTCAGGAACTTTTAGATAAAGGAATAATCAGACATTCACAATCACCTTTTAATTCACCACTTTGGGTAGTCCCTAAGAAAGGGAATAAACTCAAAATGGTCATCGACTACAGGCAATTGAATAAGGATACAGATCAGCATGCCTACCCTCTACCAGTGATAGATGATATCTTAGACCAACTTGGACGAGCTAAATATTTTTCAGCATTTGACATGAGTGCTGGATTTCATCAAATTCCCATGTTAGAAGAGTCAAAGAGATACACCGCATTTTATACTCCTAGAGGACATTACGAATATAATAGAATGCCCTTCGGCCTCCAAAATGCCCCGGCCACATTCCAAAGAATGATGGACAACGCATTTAGAGGACTTATAGGAAAAGAATGCTTTGTCTATATCGATGACATTGTAATATTTGGAGAAACCTTAGAAGAACATAACAGAAATCTAGTTACTGTTTTAGAAACAATTAAGCAGCTCCAATTGAAATTAGAACCTTCTAAGTGTGAGTTCCTCAGACCCGAGCTAGAATATTTAGGACACTTAATTACAATGGAAGGAGTGAAACCTAACCCTGCCAAAGTAGAAGCAGTCCAAAATTTTAAGGAACCCAAAACTGTCAAGCAAGTTCAATCATTCCTAGGACTTGCCGGTTACTATAGAAAATTTATAAAAAAACTTCTCATCCATAGCAAACCCTTAACAAAATTAATAGAAAAAGACACTATCTTTGATTGGACGCCTACGTGTACAGAGAGTTTTAATACATTAAAAAAGGCATTATGCGAATCACCCGTTTTAAAATTCCCAGATTTTAAGGAGACATTTACCCTAACAACTGACGCTTCTAACCACGGGCTACGTGCAGTGTTGTCGCAAAAAGGACACCCTTGTTTATTTATATCAAGAACATTAAATAAAGCTGAAGAAAATTATAGTACCTGTGAAAAAGAATTATTAGCCATAGTATGGGCAGTTAAAAGGCTAAGACAATACCTGCTTGGAAAACCTTTTAAGATTCAAGCTGACCATAAAGCGCTTTTATGGCTTCATAACGTCAAAGACCCTTGCTCGCGATTACTGAGATGGAGGCTAAGACTAGAAGAGTATAAATATGAAGTGCAATACGTAAAAGGAAGAGAAAACAAAGCCGCAGATTGTCTGTCAAGACTTTTTCCCATCCTGGAAAAAGACTTATTACAAGAAGCCTTCAAGGACGCTCTCATTGATCAGTTAGAAACAGAACTACCTGAGATTGAAGAAATCGGAATTTTAGGTACACCCATCTCCAGATCATTAGAAACTCCCGAACCTGTAACAACAAAGCCTAAAATTACCGAAATTAAAACATTAAAACCAAATGAAAAAATTAAAATACTCATTGGAGAAAAATCAGATTCATTTACTGATTCCGATACAGAAGATAAGCCACAAGAAACATCAAAAAATCCCCGGGTCAACTGGTACAACGAATTTATGGAATGGCGATTAGACGCTGTTACCAACGAGCGAGTAAAAATGAAACCAAATGCTGCAGGAAAATTATGGAAACAAATTACAAGAGAAAGTATGCCGAAATATGAAGAAGAAAACTGGCTGAAATATTTAGCCTGGGTTATAGATGAAATCAGAAACAGGAAGTTGACTTTAGTACGACTACAATTTGGAGATCCATTATTTACACCTATACAGAAAGAATTAATTCAAGAACTAATAAAATTCTTATCAAATTATTACCCAGATACAGGATTCCATTTGTGTTTTTCAAATACTCGAGAAATCACAAAAGTCGAAAAAGAGCAAATCATGAAAGAAGCTCACTCGACTCACCTGGGAGAAAAAAATACCTTAGAACGTGCTAAGAAAATTGGTATGTGGTTAGGAATGAACGATCAAATTAAGAATTACGTTAAAAAATTCCCCATTTGCCAATTGCAAAAAACCACCAGAATAACCAATCAAGCATCAAGTATATTACCTGATATTCCAATAAACCCTAATGATAAGATCTCTTTAGACATTTTCGGACCTTTACCAGAAACCCAAAAAGGCAGTAAATACATATTAAGCATTCAAGATAGGCTAACAAGATATACTGTGTTACTGCCTTTACAAAATGAAACATCAAGTTCAATTATTGATGGATTATTAGAACACTATATCTATATCTTTGGTGCACCTAAGACCATTTTATCCGATCAAGGGCAAAATTTCCTATCTGAATTAATGCAACAATTCGAAGAAGCACTTAGAATCCAGCACGTTAAGACAACTGCGTTTCATCCTCAATCAAATGGTAACATTGAGAGAATGCACTCTACCTTAAATAATTTAATTAAAACATCAATGGCTGAAAACAATAACGAGTTGGACGATCATTTAAAATTCATCAGTTTCGCAATAAACACTATGAAAAATACAACTTTAGGAATAACACCCTTTGAAGCCACTTTTGGGAGAGAACCTAATATCCCATCTACAATAGCCCCATCAACTAATCTTACGTATCAAGACCTAATTAAAAAATGGAAACTACAACACGACCACACTATTATGAAAATAAAAGAGAGGATAGAACTAGAACAAGAAAAAACCAAAAAACGATTGGACGAAGGAATAGTAAGAGCGCACCCGATCTACAAGCCAGGTGATAAAGTAAAAATTAAAAATAATACCAAGACCAATAAATTAGATCCTAGCTGGAAAGGTCCATACGAAGTAATAGATTTAATAGATAACAACAAGATTTGATTAAGGGATAAACACAAAATAATTCGAATACATATTGATCAAGTAATGCCTTATTTTTCAGATGAAGACGTTATTACTAATCTGCATGACAATAATCGTTGCTAGAGCATATTACAAATTAGAAGAACTAAAGGGAAATGTCTACGTAGAAGAAATAAGAAACGTACATCTTTACCACGAAGAATGGAGACCCATTATAGGAATAAATTTAACTATAACAGAAAAAAGATTGGAAGCAATAGAACATACCGTAATTCTAGCTGAACGAGCTTGTGGAATTTCATGTACACCAAAGGAAGAATTAAAATTAGTCAAAGGAAGATTTAACCGACTGGCTTCTAAGATCACGATCCTGCACAAATTACTAGGAAAACAGAGGCATAAAAGAGGATTAGCTAATTTCGTTGACGATATCTCTAAAACTTTATTTGGAACACTATCCGAATCTGATTTAACCCAAACAAATTCTGAATTTGATAAATTATATTCTGACAATAAAGCTATAGCATCAGTGTTATCAAATCATACAAAGATTTTAAAATTAATATTAGATTCGTCGTCAGCAGAATATTTATCCATAAAACAAGAAATCGGAAAAGAAATCGGATTAGCACAAAAACTAGGTCAAACAGTAAATAATAACACTAAGGATAATTGTGTTAATACCAAACTTATATTGATTACACTCCTAATAGACGAAATGAATGAAGACATCGATACCGCCATCGATGCTATTAACCCTTAAACGGCCAAAACGCCACTACCGGAACACTGCTTTTCAACGGCCAATAACTAAGACTATTCGACACTAGAAAAAACTGAGACACATATATTTTTATTGCTTAAGATCTCTTCTTTCCGACGGTGGCAATGAAATTCCTCAAAAAATTTATTTATTATCCGAAAATGCAGTTTAAACAAAAAAAAACGTGATTTTTCGTGCCTATTTTTTTTTGTGAACCAGTTTCCAAAGCTTTTCGAGTCTGTAATTAGCCTGAAATCTCACTAACCGATGGAATAAATGTCTAAACTTTGAGAATCCATGGTTCAAAGATCGATTTTTCGTTTTAGTATTTTCAAAATTGGCGTCTTAATGGCAAAATTTTTGTGAAAAATTCATGAATTTTTTTACAATAAACGATGCGCTTTTCGGAAAAATCATGAAGAATAAAAAGTTCTTGTAATCAGCCAAGGAATACGCCTGAACTTTTTCGAAGCGTTTTGAGCAAAATTTTGGATTTTGCATATGAACAATTTTTGCAAAATCCAAAATTTTCCTTGCGTATTCCTTGGCTGATTACAAGAACTTTTTATTCTTGACAAATTTTCCGAAAAGCGCATAGTTTTTCAATAAAAAATTTCCAACGACTCCGTAACCTTTATTGCACTCTGACATCAAACCACACCTTCACCGCATTGTCATCCTGGGAATTTTCGAGTACACCCAGAAAAAAAATGCCAAAGCGTAAAGCCTCAAAAATTGCAACAAATTCCGAATCGGAATGGGATTCCGATCAAAATGATGAACGTATCATCATACCTAATCCAGATTATTCTGGCTCTGATGGAGATGATTCATCAGATGACGAGAATTCGGGATCGGAATTTCC
>NC_046664.1:139037331-139040276 GCF_010883055.1 Belonocnema kinseyi | reverse complement strand
GCATTATGTAATAATGAACAATGTCGCCAGAGGACTACTAGATTTTGCATTGATTGCAACATGTATTGCTGCTTACATTGTTTCTCAAAATTACATTCTGAAGCAGCAGGATCAAAATGATTTCAACGGATTGAAATCTGAAATGAAAAAAATTCTCCATAAAAAAAATTAAAACATGTAAAAAAAATATATAAAATCCCTTAAAAAAAAAGAGACTATCGATATTCGTCGACCTCCACGTTGGTGATAGTTGGGCAACGTAAACTTTGTTTGCGGCAGACGGACGATAGATATTCGTGAATCATTTTACTCTTACACGATGCTTACAACTATGACAATTTTTTATTGAAAAGCTATGCGCTTTTCGGAAAATTTGTCAAGAATAAAAAGTTCTTGTAATCAGCCGAGAAATACGCCTGATTTTTTCCGGAGCGTTTTGAGCAAAATTTTGAATTTTGCAAAAATTGTTCATATGCAAAATCCAAAATTTTGCTGAAAACGCTTCGAAAAAATTCAGGCGTATTCCTTGGCTAATTACAAGAACTTTTTATTTTTGATTATTTTTCCGAAAAGCGCATCGTTTATTGTAAAAAAATTCATGAATGTTTTCACAAAAATTTTGCCATTAAGACGCCATTTTGAAAATACTAAAACGAAAAATCGATCTTTGAACCATGGATTCTCAAAGTTTAGACATTTATTCCACCGGTTAGTGAGATTCCAGGTTAATTATAGACTCGAAAAGCTTTGGAAAATGGTTCACAAAAAAAATAGACACGAAAAATCACGTTTTTTTTTGTTTATACTGCATTTTGGGATAATAAGACATTTTTTTGAGGAATTTTATTGGCATCGTCGGAAAGAGAAGATCTTAAGCAATAAAAATATATGTGTCTCAATTTTTTCTAGTGTCGAATAGTCTTAGTTATTGGCCGTTGAAAAGCAATGTACCGGTAGTGGCGTTTTGGCCGTTTAAGGGTTAATGGAGGCAAACATGGTATAGCAGACCCACAAATTTTAACACCTGCAATTTTAAAACAAACGCTACAAGAATTTGAAGACCACCATAGAACACGTTATCATTTTGACAAAACGGAAGAAAATTACCAGCACATCCTCGATATTAGTTCACTTTCCGTGGCAATAGTTCAAGGACTTTTTACTTATATTCTAGACATGCCTGTCTTAGAAAAAGAAGAAGGATCTTTACAAAAAATTATTCCCATTCCCGAAAAGAAAGGAAACTTATATTTGTCTATTATACCTGACCATGAACTAATAATTATATTTAGAGATTCATACGTTCCCACAGACAGACAGACGATTGAACATTGTAAAGCCATAACGAGTTACCTGATCTGTAAACGAAATCAACCAAACCTCAAACTAATGGATAGCAAAACATGCGAAGCAAGCCTCTTCAAAAGATATTCAGAAATAAACTGTAATCAGTCTCCGTATTTACTCCATAAGGAAACCTTTATAACTATTTCCAATGGATATATTATAATTCCTCTTGTTAAAATAAAACTAGACATAAGTTGCGATGACAATTTGACAACTGTAGAAATAATCAATCCTGCTGAAATAGAAGGTAATAGTTGTAAAATATACAATAATTATGACCAGATAGACCTACCTAAGCATTTAGAAGAAAGGAAAACCTATTGGATTAATGTAACTTATGACATTAATTATGACGAACAAGACTTAAAGAAATTAGAACAAAAACAAATTCAACTTCCGAAACAGATAAGTAACGACGAACTTAAACAGGCCCGCTTAAGCTTGGTTGATACCGAGAATACACTAAAAAATGTAGCCACTCACCGACGTATAAGAACATGGGTAGAAACTAGTTTAGACGGGCTTAAGTACATAGGATACTTTTCATTATTATTATTAATATTATGGACATTGAATAAATGTGGTATTTTCGAATTAATTAGAGCATTGTTACCCGAAAAACTGTTTATTTTGCGTCAAAACAAAAAATCAAATCTCCCCACAAATTGTAACATATACTGCCTCTGCTCAATCTCTAATGAAACAAGTAGAGCCAATTAAGTCTTGGAAATTTAAAATAGGTTTAGAGGACTAAACCTTGTCTAAAAAGGGGGGTGTTACGTATTCGACTTTGCCTTATATACGCAATAGATTTTGGGTCAAAGTCACACGCTTCTGTAGGTATAAGTAGGACCGAACCTACGGTCTCCAGTCAGTTCTAGTCTTGCTCATCGATTATATTTTTCTAAAAGAAATAATAAAAACGTTGAATTGCCTAAAAAGCAATTTCACTACTTTTTAAAAACACAAACTATCGTTTTTACTCTTAACAGAAATGCAGCGCAATTTTTTTTTGTTTGCAACATAATATTTAAGAATTTTGCTTGTAAGCGCCTTCTGGGATACAGGTATCTTAATAATTTTGAAATATTGTTGCATTTGTTTATTTCAATATATGTAATTGATATACATGTTAATATATTTTCTAGGGATACTGGTGAATTATTCTAACCTGAAAAGCCTTTGTAATTTGTAATAATTATTCACATTTACATTTCTGTTTTTGCTAATATAATTATTATCACTGTTATAAAATATTGATGACTTACATGCTCAATAGCTGAAAAGCTGTTCATATGTTTTTATATTCAATTTTGGAAAAAAATGGTACCTGATAAAATCAGAGATGAGGTGGGAGATTGCTTATACCGTGTATTTGATTTCGACCGACGTACCGCAGCGCGCCCTGTTTGCCTTATTGTTATTTTTCGGAAACTAAAATGAAAGGTGGCTTACCTGCTACTCACTTGGTAAAACAGGGTATAAGTTGATAAAGTCGGTAGAGGAGATCGGAGTTGGTAATTAGAAAATTTTATAATAATAAAGATAATTTTTTATTTATTATCTCCAGTTCTAAGAATAATATAATAATGAATTAA
>NC_046664.1:139010999-139037231 GCF_010883055.1 Belonocnema kinseyi | reverse complement strand
GAATCGTAGACTAAAATTCTACTTCTTTCGGTTCAGCTGAAAGAAAATCTGAATTAGTAGTTACCATTTTTATTTTTTTTAAAGTTTAATAATAATTGATTTAACTATTATTTTTCATGGAACCTTTCCTGATTATCAATACGATAAATTATTAATACTAATTTAAAAGGATTTTTACTAAAGATTTGAAATGTGATATTATATTTATAGTTAATTAAGTGGTTAATAATTACCAATATTTCATTAAATAATGAAGCTTTAACTTTGACAAATTTTTAATTGTAAAATTGTAATCGCTTCGAATAAAACATTATTTTTTAATTACATTATTCAATTGTGATCACTCTGAATTAGTCTAATTTAAAAAATTGAAGTTGGTCATTCGTTTTTCATAGATTCTGATACAAAAATCGTTTGATATATGTTTTTTTTTTTAATTTCAAGCAAATTCAATTAGAACTTAGACAATATCGTAAAAAAATTTAAAATCTTTGTATTTGATATGTACATACAAATAGGAGAGAAATACTGTCTTGATTTGGAAGAACACCGTTAACTGCATTTTGGATAAGGCCCTTGATTTGCAGTAAACGGTGTTCTTCCAAATCACGGCAGAATAAACTATAACAATAACTATATAACTTACGAAAGTAAGTTACAACAAAGTTGTAAAAGTTGAAAACTATAACTATAACTATACACAGTTTCTATTCATTTAGTTATTTGTCACAGTCCTGCACGAAGTATGGTGACACGTCCTTTTGTTTGCGGTTAAATCAGGAACATCAAATTGCAGATTCTCCTTTCGAATTAATTGATATGAAAATGGTAACACAGTTTCCATTAGATCCAATGCATCTGAAAGATCTAGGATTATCGAAGAAACTGTTAAAATTGCTAATTGCAGGTGATAGAAAGATGGGAAAATTGACTGCGAAACAAATAACGTACATATCTGAAATGTTACTTTCCTTAAAGTCATGGATACCAGGTGAATTTGTTCGAAAAACGAGAGGTCTCGATGAATTAGATCGGTGAAACACTGTTGAATTTCGTTTATTTTTTCTATACTTGGGTCCTGTCGTTTTAGGCGAAGTTTTCTCTCAGGAATATATTATACATTTTAATGCCATGCATGCCGCATTAAGAATATTGTCTCACCCAACACATTACAAAGAAAATAATAAATGTGCTTTTGACTTGTTGAAATGGTTTGTTGAAAATTTTAAACTTCTTTACGGGAAAAGAATGTGGTCTTTACGATTCACCGTATTCAACATTTAGCCGAAGATGCCTTAATACATGGACCTCTTGATGATTATACAGCATATCCATTTGAAAATTATATGCAAATTCTAAAAAAATCGATTCGTTGATTTTTAAATCCTCTGCCGCAATTATTTCGCAGACTTGTCGAAACATTTCACAGTACACATAAAGTGAAGGTTGATAGAAAGCCACAAAAATTCCCTCATGTTAGGAAGCTAATTTAAGTGAATTTAACTTTTAATTGCATTACTAATTGGTACGGAATTCACGAGCCTAACTGGATTTCCGAATTATCCTGGTAATTCTAAAGAACTAGGTTTGAACGTATCATCAGGATTTTCCAATATAAAATTGTTTCCAGTTGATAAAATTAAACAGAAAGCTGTTGTTCTCCCTTTCCGAGACAATTATTACACCCAACCACTTATGCATTCGCATACACTTTAAATAAGTATCACATATACTGGCAATTTGCTAATAACTTAATTTTGGCTACTCCAACATTTCATCATTAAAAAGTAAAGCTATGAACCAGTAAAGTGGTTAAAATTAAAATTGCACGATGACAAAAAACTATGAAATTACAACTATTCAATTTCTAAAGCTATGACCTTGTAATATTTAGTGTGGAAGACTGTCAAGTTTACATGTTCTTAGGTTTGGATAAGAAGGGTTACTCTTCATGCTGCTTTATGCACTGTTCATATGCAAAGAATTTCGAATAGAGAGTTATGATATGATAAGGTTCGAAAGTTTGAAGATTGATATAAAAATTCATTATTTCATAAAGAGAAAAATGTTAGTTTTCATACAAATGATAAGTACAAGCTGAATTCGATCACATTTGGGTACATTAAAGATGGAGGTCTTTACAAAATTTGGAAAATATAAGAGACAATTGTTAAAATTTTGTCAATAAGCTAGAAATTCTTAGATACGCAATTATCAATACCTTTATGTTTGTTTTTCTTTAGTTGGCACTACTGCCTTTAACCCCACTACTTTTGTTTCGTTTGCTCATACGATCATACCCCAGACTCAAGTCGGTCGCTCTGTAATGCTCACACCACTCAGTTATAATAAAGTGTTCTCTTGTATAATTATATCGTGTTTCACTGCGTCTAAAACCTCGCTAAGAGGTTATGGGCCCAGATTAATGCTGAGCACGATAAACAAGAGCTTTGCTCGTAAAAAATGATACTTGGGGATACGTTTCCGGTGAAATAGTGAAACCCGTCGGGGCAGGGGAAGGCGCGGAAGTTGCGCGCGTATAAGCCGCTATTGCAACATGGGGACAACGAACGATCGCAAGGCCAAGGCCGATCTGTTCTTAGCGATTAACTCCTCAGAAATCGCGCAAATTCGAGGCTGCACAACGTCTTGCGAGGAGGTACATTAAGCTAGCACCTCCACAATCGAATTTCTGAATTTTTCATAGCTCAGAATTTTGGGCTATTTTTGGGCTACAATAAAAATTTTTGGGCTCCTTTACTTTTTTCAAAAAGTCAATTTTCTTGTGGAGGTGCCAGCTTACATTAACCCAGCACCTCCACTTCTTTAAATCACTAAATAATAAAAATTCAATTACACCAGAATTTTGGGCTTTTTTTGGGCTCTTAAAATCCGCAAAAAAATTTTTCCTTAAACCAACCCTTAACTTCCAAAATCAACCCCCTTCAAAAAATTGAAAATTTTCAGTTATTTATTAACGGGATATTTTTGGACTTTTTTGGGCTCCCAGAAAATACCTACTTCGGTTTTTGGGCTCCAACCCTTACAGTAAAAAATTAACCCCATTGTAACACGCAGATATGAAATTGTCAAAAAATAACTTTTATTAAATTTTAGAGCTTGAATAAAGTGTCTCATTTTTGGGCTCCTCGAAAATACACGCTAAGATTTTTGGGCTTCAATCCTTATCGTCAAAAATGAACCCACGTAGATACTACTTTGTCAAAAAATCAATTTTTCTAGAATTATCCGATGGTAATAGAGCCTCCGATTTTTGCCCTCCTCGAAAATACCCGATGCGATTTTTGGGCTTCAACCCTTAACGTAAGAATTCAACCCCTCTCTTTCACGTAAATACAACTTTGTCTGCAAATAAATTTTTCTAGAATTTTTCAATGGAAATACAGTCTCTGATTTTTGGGCTCCTCGAAAATACACGCTACGATTTTTGGGATTCAACCCTTAACGTCAAAAATCAACCCACGTTGATACTACTTTGTCAAGAAATCAATTTTTCTAGAATTTTCTAATGGAAATAGAGTCTCTGATTCTTGTGCTCCTCGAAAATACCTGATACTATTTTTAATTTCAACCCTTAACATCAAAAATCAATCCCTCTCTTCCACGTAAATACAACTTTGTCTGCAAATAAATTTTTCTAGAATTTTTCAATGGAAATACAGTCTCTGATTTTTGAGCTCCTCGAAAATACATGCTACGATTTTTGGGCTTCAACCCTTAACGTCAAAAATCAACCCACGTTGATACTACTTTGTCAAGAAATCAATTTTGCTAGGATTTTTTAATGGAAATAGAGTCTCTGATTTCTGGGCTCCTCGAAAATACCTAATACGATTTTTAACTTCAACCCTTAACGTCAAAAATCAACACCTTTCTGCCACGTAAATACAACTTTGTCTGCAAATAAATTTTTGTAGGATTTTTTAAGGGAAATAGAGTCTCTGATTTTTGGGCTCCTCGAAAATACCCGATACGATTTTTGGGCTTCAACCCTTAACGTCAAAAATCAACCCCTCTCTACCACGTAAATACAACTTTGTCTGCAAATTAATTTTTGTAAAATTTTTTAATGGAAAGAGTCTCTGATTTTGGGCTCTTCGAAAATACACGCTACGATTTTTGGGCTTCAACCCTTAACGTCAAAAATCAATCCCTCTCTACCACGTAAATACAACTTTGTTTGCAAATAAATTGAAAAATTCTAGAAAAATTTATTTGCAGACAAAGTTGTATTCACGTGGTAAAGAGGGATTGATTTTTTACATTAAGGGTTGAAGCCCAAAAATCATATCGGATATTTTCGAGGAGCCCAAAAATCAGAGACTCTATTTCCATTAAAAAATGCTACAAAAATTTATTTGCAGATAAAGTTGTATTTACGTGATAGAGAGGGGTTGATTTTTGACGTTAAGGATTGGAGCCCAAAAATCGTAGCGTGTATTTTCGAGGAGCCCGAAAATCAGAGACTTTATTCAAGCTCTAAAATTTAATTAAAGTTATTTTTTGACAATTTCATATCTGCATGTTACAATGGGGTTAATTTTTTATTGTAAGGGTTGGAGCCCAAAAATCGAAGTGGGTATTTTCTGGGAGCCCAAAAAAAGCCCAAAAATATCCCGTTAATAAATAACTGAAAATTTTCAATTTTTTGAAGGGGATTGATTTTGGAAGTTCAGGGTTGGTTTGGGTATAATTTTTTTTGCGGATTTTAAGAGACAAAAAAGCCCAAAATTCTGGTGTAATTAAATTTTTATGATTCAGTGATTTAAAGAAGTGGAGGTGCTGGGTTAATGTAAGCTGGCACCTCCACAAGAAAATTGATTTTTTGAAAAAAGTAAAGGAGCCCAAAAATTTTTATTGCAGCCCAAAAATAGCCCAAATTTCAGAGCTATGAAAAATTCAAAAATTTTCGAGGATCCCAAAAATCAGAGACCCTATTATCATTCCAAAATTCTAGAAAAATTGATTTTTTGACAAAGTAGTATCAATGTGGGTTGATTTTTGACGTTAAGGGTTGAAGCCCAAAAATCGTAGCGTGTATTTTCGAGGAGCCCACAAATCAGAGACTTTATTCAAGCTCTAAATTTTAATAAAACTTAATTTTTGACAATTTCCTATCTGCGTGTTACAATGGCGTTAATTTTTTACTGTAAGAGTTGGAGCCCAAAAATCGAAGCGGGTATTTTCTGGGTGCTCCAAAAAAGCCCAAAAATATCCCGTTAATAAATAACTGAAAATTCTCAATTTTTTGAAGGGGGTTGATTTTGGAAGTTAAGGGTTGGTTTGGGGAAAAATTTTTTTGCGGATTTTAAGAGCCCAAAATTTTGGTGTAATTTAATTTTTATTATTTAGTGATTTAAAGAAGTGGAGGTGCCGGGTTAATGTAAGCTGGCACCTCCACATGAAAATTAATTTTTTGAAAAAAGTAAAGGAGCCCAAAAATTTTTATTGCAGCCCAAAAAAAAGCCCAAAAAAGCCCAAAATTCTGAGCTATTAAAAATTCAAAAATTCGATTGTGGAGATGCTAGCTTAATGTACCTCTCGCGAGGTATGGCTAAAACTCCAATCCGTTTACGCCTCAAAAGGACCCGCAATAGATAAGCTAAGAACCATGGATGTCGACATAAATGACTATCTTCTTGCCATTATGCTGTTATAGAGCGTGCCGAACTGTTTTGAGCATTTCTGGTGAGCCATCGAATTTCGCGATAGTTTGCCCGACGTGGATTCTCTGAAGGTAAAAATTGTAGAGGAGCACAACGCGAGGAATTAAAAGTCGAGTGAAGATGGTGGCGCTGCCATGTTCGCGGCGAGGAATCAAAAATCGTTTGGTAAGTTCCAACATAGAGGCAGTGGTGGCGCGAGTGGCTCCAAAAACAGCTGTGACGCGAATGAAAGTAATCAAAATAAACCGAAAACGGACGGCAAAGTTCGCTATAAGTGCGGTTATTGTCACAAAAAGGGGCACAAAGAAAGTGAGTGTTGGCAAAAGAAGAAAGTGAATAACGATAAACAAAAGTCGAACCAGGCCCATTCTTGTTATTTCACCGGCGACGCCCGAAAGTCGAAAGGTACATGCAATCTTTGGTGTTTAGATTCTAGATGCACCTCGCATTTGTGTTCGGATGAGAGTGTTTTCCTAAACGTGAGTGCTAAATACGTAACGCTGAAACTTTCGAACAAATCGGAAACTTGCGTGATCGGGAAAGGTGACGTGAGTATCGAGACCGCGGACAATCCGAACAGTGTTGTTACGTTGAAAGACACGCTGTATGTGCCGGACTTACGATCCAATCTCATATCAATCGCGAAAATAGTGGATCGTGGGCACGAAGTTACTTTTAAGAAATCGCGCGCTTTCGTGACAGATCAATCCGGTAAAACAATGCTCGTGGCCGAACGCTTTGGGGATTTGTTCTACCTCCGCGAACGTGAGCAATGCGCGAATGTCGTCTCTGAAGATGCGAAACTCAAGACCGACGTCGAAATGTGGCATATTCGCCGAGGATATATTAATGCCCGGGATCTGCCAATACTCGCCAAGGACGGGAAGGTGAATGGTGTAAAGCTCAAGACAACGGTCAACGAAATCAAATGTGAGTCATGCATTTCAGGAAAAACGTCTAGCATTCCCTTTAGACCCCGCGAAAATTTCTCCAAGGAGCTACTGGAGCAGTCATGGGTGGCGCACGCTATTTCATAACTTTTATAGACGATTACAGCAGAGTATGTCTCGTATATTCCCTGAAGAATAAAAGCGAAGCCGTGCAGAAATTTAAATATTATAAGAATCTTGTGGAAAATCAACTAGGGCGCAAGATTAAAGCGGTCCAGTCCGACAATGGCGGAGAGTTCGTCAACAGGGAAATGGAGGATCTACTCAAGACTTCAGGTATCCGACAGCGTCTTACGACGCCCTATACACCGCAACAAAGCGGCGTAGCCGAGCGTAAAAACCATACATTGGTCGAAGCAGCGCGTTGCATGCAGATTGACGCGAATTTGCCTCCATCGCTTTGGGCAGAGGCAATCTCCACGGCGAATTACACGAGAAACCGATGCCCTACGAAGGATTTACCTGACAGAATCCCCCCATGGAAAGATGGACCGGGCAAAAGCCAGATCTCGCGCATCTCCGATCGTTTGGTGAACGAGCTTTTGTACTTGATAAGTCTCCGGGAAAAGGGAAGTTTGAGCCCAAGGGAATTGCTGGATTCTTTGTTGGTTACGCCGATCAATCCAAAGCTTATCGTATTTATATACCCAACGAACGCAAGATCCGCATATCTGGAGACGTTAAATTCTTGAATGAATTTCAATCCCATCCATCAAAGGAAAAGGGGGAACTCCCAAGGATAGACGCCCAACGTCGTACCCGTTTACAAACATAACCCGAATACCGCACCTCCAGGGAAATGGTAATGGACGCCAGCATCACAGATTTGAACGAATACCCAATTCAACATGTCGAGGTTCACGAAAACACACGCAACAGTGAAGATTCTGAAGATGACATTGAGCCTTTCCTTGGCTTTGACAGAGAACTTTAACCTGAAAAATCCAACACCGACAACGAAGCGGGGGCAGCCACAAGACCGAATGCAAATAGGCCTTGTGGAAGGCCCAAATTGATAAAAACCGGCAAGAGAGGACGTCCCAGGAAGCAGTACAACGAGGAAGTGATCGACGATGCTCCTAATAACGAAGACGCAAGGAGCGGGGAGGAACAACCAGAACCCCCTCAGCTTCCAGTCAACGAAGATGCCGATAATTCCATTGGTTACGCTTGCATGGTAATGACGGCTATCGAGGTACCTCTCAACGACGCTTTGAAGAGTGAAGACAAAGAAGAGTGGATCGACGCAATCTACTCGGAAACAAAGTGCCTGGTGGCAAATGATACTTCGGAACTAGTCGACAGACCCAAGGATCACAATGTGATCTCGTACCGAACCGTCCTATGCAACAAATTCAATCCGGACGGGGCCTTAGATTGACGTAAGGCTCGAATTGTTGCACGCGGATTTTCTCAACGGCTCGGTATTGACTTTACAAACAGATTTGCCCCAGTAGCACGTTTGGATTCATTCCGACTATTACTGGCACTAGCCACTAAACTCGGAGTCCAAGTAACGCAGCTGGACATCACCACAGCGTATCTTAACGGAGATATGGACACTCTCGTGTACATGGAGCAACCGATCCTGCTAAAAAACGCCCTTGAGAGGATCGTTGCAATTGAAACGGATAAGATCTTGATCGCCAAGTCGAAGCGTATGCTTCGTGAATTGAGTTTCGGAGAAAAAGTCTGTAAACTTCGCAAAGCGCTCTACGGTTTACGACAGGCAGCACCCTTAGTTCACTTGAGTAGTCGCAGACAACGTCCGGTTCCAGAGGAAGCACTTACGTACTTATCTACGTGGATGACATCGTGATAGCTTCCAACGAACCGAAACGAGTCAACGAAATTAAAATCAGACTGTCGTTCGAATACCAGGTGAAAGATCTTGGAAACATCAAATACTGTCTTGGAATCGAAGTCGAGCAGAAGAAGAATCAGATTTTCATCACTCAAAGTGGATACATCAGAGAAGTTCTACAAAAATTCGAAATGTTCGACTGTAAAGCTGTCAAGTCTCCATTGGCAGTTGGCGCGAAACTTGAACGAGAAACGGACACTGAAGGAAACGTGACTCGCTATCCTTACCGCGAGTTCATTGGGGCCCTGATGTACATTGCCACTGGAACTCGCCCAGACATTGCTCATGCAGTGGTCATGCTGAGCCAGTTCATCAGCTACAACGGCAAAACTCACTGGCAATTCGCTAAGAGGATTTAAAGGTACCTCCAGGGTACAATAAACCGAAAGTTAATCTACACGAAGGACGATGAAGGAATCCTCGGACATGCTGACGTGGACTGGGGAAGCTGCACCTACGATAGAAAGTTTTATTCCGGATACGTTTTCATGTTATCCGGAGCAGCAATCTCTTGGACCTCACGCAAACAGCGAATTGTGGCCTTATCCTCTACAGAGGCCGAATATGTAAGCCTCTCCGAGGTTGTTCGAGAAGCTATTCATTTGTCGAGCTTTGTCAAAAAACTCCGACTCGACACGCTGTCCAAGATCACCATCTTCAACGATAATCAATCTGCTGGAAAATTGGTCGAGAACCCTGTCTTTCACTTTCGAACCAAACATGTGGACATCAAGTATCATTTCATTCGTTAAGCGATTCAAGCTTATCCACTCATCAATCAGTATTTCAGCTAAATTCAGTTATTATTCGGTCTTACGGTCTATGATAAAACCAAAATCGAAAATCAAAAAAGAAAAAAACAACATCTTAAGTTTCTTAAATTTGGAAATTCAAAGAATACCTAGTGGAAATTTAATCACGAACTGGTTTAAGAAACCATCTTGGTCAGGTTGTTAATTAAATAATGAATCCCATCATTTGTTCAGTCAAAAAATAGGATTGATTAAAGGTTTAGTGGACAGATGCATAAAATTAAGTGATGTAAAATATAGAAAAGATAATTTAGACCAATTGAAAACTACCTTACAATTAAACAATTATCCCTTGCTGTTAATAGAAAATGTCATCAAAGAACGTATTAATGAAATATACAACATTTCCATTATAGAAAAGAAGAAAAGGAAATAGTTACAAAATTACAAAATAACTGATCTAAAAGTTACCTTACCATATGTTCAAGGACTTTCTGAAAGATTACGGAGATCCTTAAAAAAATTTAATATTAACGCTTATTTGAAAAATAACAATACTTTAGAAAAATTATTGAGTAACAAAAAAGATTCTGAAACAATAGAAAATCTGTCTAATGTGGTTTATTTAATAAAATGCAATGGTTGTCAAAAACACTACATAGGTGAAACAGGCAGGAGATTGAAAATTCGAATTTACGAACATAAAAGAGATTGTAGAATTGGCAATTTGAACACAGGTTTGTCACAACATTCGTGGGAATTTAGTCGTGCTTTGGATTTTGCTAATATTAAAAACTTGGCCAGAGAAAATAATACTTTTAAAAGACGTATCATCGAAGCAATTTTCATCAATAAATATATCAACACTTCAATAAATTTAAAAACTAAAATATTGAATATAAACCAGATTTATCAAAGCATTATGCATTAACTACCTCTCCCCTCTTTTTAAATTCTTCTAATTTAAATCAACTTAATTTATTCAATCTTATATTCTCAAGCTATGGCGCGCCTTTTCATCAGAGGTTTATTAATATTTGTCACCTCTGCAATGACGACTTTTCATAACAGTCAGTCTTGTATCGTCCGTCTGTAAACATCGTTTCAATTATGTGACATTTTTCATAAATTATTGGAGCCTCTCCAATATCCTTGAGGCTTCAATCAATAGAAATTTTATTCTGTTAAAAAATTAAAAAAAAAATTAAATGACGCTGTTTGTTTTTATAAAATATGACTTTGTTTTTTGACTCAGGTACGTTTCAATATAATAATTTTTTTATTTTGTTCAAACCGATATCCTTTTTACGACACTAATTATTAAAACGTTTACGCTCATACAATTTTTTTATTAAATCATAGATTTGTATATCGACTCTTGAACCGAATATTTGCTGAATTTAGCTGAAATACTGATTGAAAATTAAAGCGGTCGAAGAAATGAAAAACAGTTTTGGATCTGCTGTATCTACAGTTGTTTTGTATATTTGTTAATTACAAGGTCAGTAAAGTACTGTTAATAATGGGATACCTGTGTTATATCTCGACAAGTTGTCGTGAAAACGTGATAAGTGACATGGACAAATGGATTAAACTTCAACGTCGACTCGTCATTTTGAAAGAACAACGTGCGTTTTTAATTAAATGTCGCAAAGAAGCCCTGATTACAGCTCATATTCTAAATCAAACGAATAAGTTTAAAATTCACTATAAAGTCACATTTAAATTCAAAAATACTAAAGTAACCACTCAAAGAAAATTGTTAAATTGCGAAATTAATAACGTAGTTGAAAATATTCACGAATTGGGTCATATTTATAATTATTTAAAATATCGTTTATTTAGAAATAGTAATGAAAATTATTTACATTTTTCCTTTGCTTCGCAATATCAGGCGTTAGAAAAATGAAAATTTAACGTTAGAAATGATTGTATTAAAAAGTTCCAATGGTTAACAGATATAAACTTCGAAACAAATGTTAAACTTCGAGAATTTTGAGTTAAAAAATGTTTTAGAAATGTTTCAAATGTAAAAATCCCTGATGAAATTGCTGAATCTTTAGCCTTGGGAAAAAAATTTAGTGTTCTCTACAAGACCGATAAAATTCCAGTGAACAATATCATTGCCAATATTGAAAACTTCATAAAAAATCTAGAAAAAGAAGAGAATAAATTAAAAATTAGAAGGACTGTAACTGAATTAATTTCAAATCACAATAGAAATAACAAATTTAAAAATAGTAATAAAATTACAGAAAACATTATAAATTTTCAAAAAAAGCCACAAAGATTTATTATTTGTAAAAGCCGATAAAGGCAATATTATGGTGGCAGCGAATAGGAATTATTATAATTTCACTATAGAAAACATTTTAAAAAACAATAATTTATACAAAAATGTAAAAACTAATTTAGTTCCAACAGTCGAAAATAAATGCAATGATATTGTTTCTAGATGGGAAAATAAAAGATACATTAATGAATCAGTAGCATATAGATTGAAAACGCATAGTAGTGTTGTGGCAAAGGCTTATGCACTCCCAAAGGTACACAAACCAGGTCAAACCTGGAGATTAATTGTTTCTACAATTGGATTACCAACTTACAACCTAGCAAAACACTTATCAAATACTTTAAAACTTATTTCAGGAAAAACTGAGTCGTTTATAAAAAACAGTTGGGATCTCAAACAAAATCTTAATAACATTAGAATACCTCATACCCATTCATTAGTTTCGTTAGATGTCGTTTCAATGTTTAATAATATACCCCTGGATTTAGCTTTAGATTGTGTTGAAGAAAAATTAAATTTATATAAAAACTTAACAAAAATTTCAAAAAATGAATTTTTAATTGCCGTTAGAACTGTTTTTAATAATAAAGTGTCTTCTTTTAATAATAAATTTTATAAACAGTTATCAGGATGTCCAATGGGATCTCCATTATCTCCCATAATTTCAAAGTTGGTTATGGAAGATATTGAAAAAGAGCCTTGTCTAGATTATCATTGAAACCAATTTTATATAAACGTTACGTAGATGACATTTTATCAATCGTTCCAAATAACAAAATTATAGAGCTTTTAAATATATTTAATAGTATCGATGAAAACATTCAATTTACTCTTGAAAAAGAAAAAAACAACATCTTAAGTTTCTTAGATTTGGAAATTCAAAGAATACCTAGTGGAAATTTTATCACGAACTGGTTTAAGAAACCATCTTGGTCAGGTTGTTACTTAAATTATGAATCCCATAATTTGTTCAGTCAAAAAATATGAATGATTAAAGGTTTAGTGGGCAGATGCATAAAATTAAGTGATGCAAAATATAGAAAAGATAATTTAGACCAATTGAAAACTACCTTACAATTAAACAATTATCCCTTGCTGTTAATAGAAAATGTCATCAAAGAACGTATTAATGAAATATACAAGACTTCCATTATAGAAAAGAAGAAAAAGAAATGGTTACAAAATTACAAAAAAACTGATCTAAAAGTTACCTTACCATATGTTCAAGGCCTTTCTGAAAGATTACGGAGATCCTTAAAAAAATTTAATATTAACGTTTATTTTAAAAATAACAATACTTTAGAAGAATTATTGAGTAACAAAAAAGATTCTGAAACAATAGAAAATCTGTCTAATGTGGTTTATTTAATAAAATGCAATGGTTGTCAAAAACACTACATAGGTGAAACAGGCAGGAGATTGAAAAGTCGAATTTACGAACCTAAAAGAGATTGTAGAATTGGCAATTTGAACACAGGTTTGTCACAACATTCGTGGAAATTTAGTCGTGCTTTTGATTTTGCTAATATTAAAATCTTGGCCAGAGAAAGTAATACTTTTAAAAGACGTATCATCGAAGCAATTTTTATCAATAATTATATCAACACTTCAATAAATTTAAAAACTGAAATATTGAATATAAACCAAATTTATCAAAGCATTATGAATTAACCCCCTTCTCCCTCTTTTTAAATTCTTCTAATTTAAATCAACTTAATTTATTCAATCTTATATTCTCAAGCTTTGGTGCGCCTTTTCATCAGAGGTTTATTAATATTTGTCACCTCTGCAATTACGACTTTTCATAACAGTCAGTCTTGTATCGTCCGTCTGTAAACATCTATTCAATTATGTGACATTTTTCATAAATTATTGGAGCCTCTCCAATATCTTTGAGGCTTCAATCAATAGAAATTTTATTCTGTTAAAAAATTAAAAAAAAAAAATTTAAATGACGCTTTTGTTTTCATAAAATATGACTTTGTTTTTTGACTTAGATATGTTTCAATATAATAATTTTTTTATTTTGTTCAAACCGATATCCTTTTTATGACCCTAAATATTAAAACGTTTACGCTCATACAATTTTTTATTAAATTATAGATTTGTATATCGACTGTTAAATTCGTGTTGGGACTCAAGGACTGTTAAATTCGCGTTGGGATTCAAAGACTGTAGAATTTATGTTGGAAGTCAAAGAATGTTTAATTTTTCAATGACTGTTTAATTTGGGTTTCATAAAGAAAATTGAAATTGAGGGGAAGTGTTAGATGCGCAATTATCAATACCTTTATGTTTGTTTTTCTTTAGTTGGCACTACTGCCTTTAACCCCACTACTTTTGTTTCGTTTGCTCATACGATCATACTCCAGACTCTCAAGTCGGTCGCTCTGTCATGCTCACACCACTCGGTTATAATAAAGTGTTCTCTTGTATAATTATATCGTGTTTCACTGCGTCTAAAACCTCGCTCAGAGAAATATTAGAAATACTAGCAATTTGAATTTTTGAAAGCTGAACATTTTCAAATTTAAGATCATTTGGTTATAAAAAATAATTCAAAAGAATCGTTTATTTTTATGACTGACAATTATGATATTATGAAATTATAAAGCCCTGAGTTTCAAAATTTCAAATTCGTAGTTCCTTTTTAATTACTTAATTCAGAACTTTGCCCATTTTGAACATTTTATATTAACCATTTATTTTAACCATTCATGTTCTTCCTTTTCAGAACCGAATGTGGTTCGTTGCTTCATGCGAAAATTGGTGCGATGCTGTTCCAAATATTTGGATGTTCACTAATCGACGTATTTTGTACTGGCCTCAAAAAAACGTTCTTCTAATTATTATATAAATAAATGGGCAATACCGGAACCAGACTGGAGTGAATAAGTAAAATTTCTTCATGATCGTTGTGTTACATTCCTAGTAATGTATATTATTTTTCACAGCAAATCTATTAAAAATTAGAAGAGAAAATGTTTCAACCCTAGGATGGCAAACTTGCAAACTATGCAAACAATGCATAGTTTTTACTTACATTCTATTCAAAGCAGATTAATGTTTAGAAATCAAAGATTATTTTTACCAAATTCTACTAGTATGTATTAGAAGAGGCCCTTTTTTTGTTTTTATCATTTTCATGGAGCGAAAATTTTTTCTATTAACATTTTTCTTGTGTTGGAAGGGGCGACATTTTATTTTTCAGTTTTCTCTGAATTGTAAAAGGGACATTTATTATTTTTTAAGATTTTTATCGAGCTGAAAGATAGCAGAGTTTGTTTTTATCCCCTTAATTATAAGAGGACATTTATTCTTTTTCGCTCTTTTATTGAGTTGAAGGGAGGACATTTGTTTGAAAGATTTTCATGAAGTTGTAAGAAAGAAATTTTAATTGCTTCAAAATTGGACGAGGAAAATTTTTGTTTTTTCACTTTTATTGAGGTAAAGTTTAGCAATTTTTTTGTTTTAAATATGAAACAAGCCAGAAGGATAATTCTTCATTTCTAACCGTTTCATGTGAAAAAGGGAGGAAATTTTGAATTTTAATTCTTTCTGAATTGGAAGAAGCTCTTTTTTTGTTTTTATAATTTTCATTAAGTTGGAGGAATTAAAATGTTGCTTACTTTTTCTGAATTGGAAGAGTCAATTTTTCTCGTTGACAATTTTTCTTGAGTTGGAAAGGAGGAAATTTGATTTTTTCTTATTTTAAAACGGGACGTTTTTTAACAAGGTTTTGGAAGGAATACAATTCTAGTTTCAATGTCTTGTCAATTGGAAGAGAAACATTTTTTCTTTATTATTAATCAGTTGAAGGTATATATTTTCGATTTCAATATTGTATGATTGAAACAGGGACATTATCTCTCTCTCTAGCATTGTTATTGAGTTAAACAGGGGAACTTTCTATGTTTAATACTATTTTTAAATAGAGAAGGAATAATTTTTTTCTCACTTTTGTTATGAAGTTGAAGGCGGGCAAATTTTGTGTTTTGAACCTGAACCGAGGAAAAACGAGATTTGAACCGAGGATATTTTCAGTTTGATATTTGTTGCATAGGCAGAGGGACATACATATTTTGAAGATTTTTTGCTAGTTGGAGCCGAGGAAATTTTGATTTTCAATTTTTTCTTAATTTAAAAAATACATGTTTTTTAAAAGTTTTATTCAGTTTAAATGGGAAACATTTTATTTTTAATACTTTTTTAAAGTATAGAGGCGTAATTTCTTGTTATCGGCGTGAGGAGGGAAGATATTTCAGTTTTAAATTTTAAATATCTTTTTCTTAAAGAATTTTATTAAGTTAAAGGGAGCAAATGTTTGTTTTCTATATTCTTTGAATTCGGAGATGTCTCTTTTTTCCATTTTTATTAAATTGAACGATATAAAATTTTGATTTTCAATTTTTCTCTGAAATAGTTGGGTGACATTTTTTCTCTGTAGCATTTTTACTGAGTCAAACAGGGGAACTTTTTATTTCTAGTACTTCTTTTTCATTGCAAGAGTGTAATATTTTTATACAATTTCTAATTTAAACATTTTTACCATTGTTTATTTTGTCGTTCCCCAGAAAGGACCATAGATTTTTTTCTTAATTAAAACGGCCATTCTGGTGAAATTTTTTTAATTTTCATAGTTTCAGCTGACATGCACAAAAAGCATTTTTTTCTGGGAGATTCTTTTTATTTAAAAAACAATTAATTTTAAGTGTTACATATGTGACAAACCGTATGTTTCGAAAGTAAATACTTTTCATTAAAAGATATATACTATTGTTTTGCAGGTAACGAAAAATTAGCGAAAGATGTTGAAAAGCAGGTTGTTACGTATTCCAGTTCTGATGAAAATATTTGTGACATTATTCCAAACCGACAAGTACCTAAAAAGCGAACTCTTTGTCCAAAAAAAAAAAAAATAGTTCATCAGATGAAGAAGAACCCGGTAAGTGTATTACACATAAGTTTTACAAATTTCTCAAAGTTTTCAATTTTGATTCTACTTTTCATTCAATCATAAATTGCCTGGGGTTAAATCCTTACTTTTCCCGTACATTGCGAATTTCAATTCTGCATTGTTAGAATAAGACAAAATTCTGATTGCAAGAACTGAAGTATTTCCCAATAGCATATTGTGTGTACACACTATATACTTTTTGTCATACCCTCCTTGAAAACATGCATGTGAAGCAGATAAAGGAAGTTTGGTGCACAGGACCAGGCAGGGTCTGAATCGAGAAATCTCTCTGTATCTCTCTTAGTTCTCCCTTTCACCATTTAACTCCCTTTAACTTTTCCTCATTGCCCATTCCCTTTTCACCCTTTCTTATTCCCCCTTTGCCATTTCCCTTGCCCTTCACCCTCTTTCCCATTTTCCCTTCAATTTCCTCTTTCCCAATCCTCTATAACGTTCCCCTTTTCACTTTCCCCTTGCCTTTTCCGGGCCCTCCTTTTCCATTCCCACCATTGCCCCTTTGCTTATTTCCCCGTTCCCTTTACCCTTTTTCTTTTTATCCTATTCTCCCCTTTCCCCTTTTATGTTTCTCTTTTCTACTTCACACCTTTTTCTTTTCACCATTTTTCTTTTACCCTTTCCATTTCCTCCCTTTTTCATGTTCCCCTCTTCTTTTCCGTTTCCCCATTCCCTTTTTTCTTTTCAGCCTTCCCCCTTTCCCCATTTACTCGTACCTCTACCCTTGTTCTTTTTCGTATTCTTTCCTTTCCTCTTTAATTTTTCTCTTTTTTCTTTTCCCGTTCCCGCCTTTTTCTTTCCTTTTGACCCTTTCGGGTTTCTCATTTTCTTCTTCCCTTTTTTCTGTTTCCCTTTCCATTTTTCTTTCCATTTTCACCCTTTCTCCGCTACCTTCACCCTTTTTCCTATTCCCCCCGTTCCCTTGTTCTTTTCCCTTTCCCCTTTCCCCTTTACTGTTTTCTGGATGTAAGTGTAACTGAGTTTGGAAGTGTCCATCTTACGCCTGCCTCACATGCATACAATAGCGCGGTTTCAAGGGGGATCGGACAAAAAATCAGTTTTTATCATGCACAGGTGCAAAAAAAAACAATTCCAGTATTACACAGCCACCATGGAGTTTCTTTCAAGAAAACGAATGTTCAAACTCTTAAAAAACAGTCGATTCGAAATGTGGAAAGCCAAAAATTATCGAACAGTTGGTTTTTAGACCTGGCAGCAGTTGTATGCCTCTGCAAGATATTAAAAAGATGTCAGGTATTATCCCTTTCCGCAAATAGGATAAAATTAGAACAAAAATGAAGAGATATAGCATTTGTCGGCGAAGCTTTCTATTTATCTTATAAAATTTTTTTTTCAATTTTTAAAAGGTACAACTTTCAATCAAAATATGCTGAATACTAAAGAATATTTGCAATCAACTCGGAATTTATTAAAGGACAAAGAAAATAGGCATACAAGTAGTCATACGAAGCGTCTTGCAAAGGACTCAGATGAGAGCAGTTTTTACAAATCGAAAGCAAGCGATAAGACCTCTTTTAGTCAAATGGGTATGATTTTTTTGGTGATTTTAATGAGAATTAGTTGAAGACGTCAGATGGACGTCCTAAAGACGTCCGTTGAAAAATACTTACGAAAACTAATTTAAATGTACATTCTTTATTCTGTTTTGAAATCACTTGTGCTATGTATTTCAGGTAACCACAATCTTGCAGTTCCGTCGAAAAATAATATCAACAATGTCTTCGTAAAGAAGTCCTCCAGTCATGCAGAAACGGGCCGCAAAGACAAGCCAAACGAAGAAAAGCCCCATTTTCAACGAACCGATCCTAAGCCTGGTATGTTTTAATTTTATTTTTTGAGATAATCAATATTGATTGTCAACATAAATTAGAAACATCATGAGAAATTGATTTTGATCACAAACAAAACATTAGTAGGACCTATTCACTTGTCTTTCATCTAATTTCCTTCTAATATTACAGGTAACCACGAGCCTCGAGTTTTTTCGAAAAATAATATCTACAATAACTTGGTAAAGAAGTTCTCCAGTCATTGAGAAAATGGCCGCAAAGACAAGCCAAACGAAGAAAAGCTCCATTTTCAGCGGACCGATCCTAAGCCTAGTATGTTTTAATTTTATTTTTTGAAATAATCAATATTGATTATTAACATAAATTAGACACATCATAAGAAATTTATTTTGTTCACAAAGAAAACATTAGTAGGACCTTTACACTTGTCTTTCATCTAATTTCCTTCTCATATTACAGGTAACAACGAGCCTCGAGTTTCGTCGAAAAATAATATCAACAATGACTTGGTAAAGAAGTCCTCCAGTCATGGAGAAAAGGGCTGCAAAGACAAGCCAAACGAAGAAAAGCCTCATTTCAAACGGACCGATCCTAAGCCTGGTATGCCTTAATTTTATTTTTTGAAATAATCAATATTGGTTTTTTGTTAACATAAATTAGACACATCATAAGAAATTTATTTTCATCACAAACATAACATTAGTAGAACCTTCTCACTTGTCTTTTATCTCATTCCCTTATAATATTACAGAAATTTTAATATTGATTAATTTTGTATATAATTTATCCCCTAAGTTATTATTTCAAAAGTTTCTTGAAAAACAATTCAGTTTTGAAGATTTATTGTTTTAAATTATTATATTGTTTTATGATATTACACCATTTTTTAAACTTGTACGAAGTCACTTCAAAATTTTTGAAACTTATAATTGTAAACCTCAAATTTAGAACAAATTTTGCTGCAACGTTAAAAAATGATTCAAAATATATAAGGGTGCGTCGGCCTCGCGTATTTGAGTTTGGATTGTGTTAAAGTACTGAAATTTAATTAATTCCATTTATCAGAAGATCTAAAACCGCGTTCTCAGTTGCATTCTAAATTATAAATTAATAAATGTGTTCGAGGCAGAACGGACATTAAGAGTTGTTGACAATCATTCACAAGGAGATATCTTCAATTTGCCGCTGCAAAATAGATTCGGATCATTTGAATCCTTACATCTTTACCAAAATAACGAGATCAATGCGAATGGTAATTGACGAATTATGTAATCTTTTCTGCTTCTTATTTAGCACATCTGAAGAAATAATTTAAATGAAAAAATACTTAATATCCTATAGAATAGCTACATTTTTAGTTTTTTAAAGGCCTTTCTAGTGCAAAAAAAATTTTCCACAAAATAACTGATTTATTAACCAAACACATTAATTGTCAATTAAAGTGATGATACTTTAAGCAAAAAATTCATTTTGAACAAAAGAGTTTAACTTTCAACCAACTAATTACATTTTCCAGAAATAGAATAATTAAGTGTTTAGATAAAAAATTAATTTTTCATTAAAAAGCACTAATTCTTAAGCAAAGTGATCAATTTCGAACTAAAATTATGAATTCAAGAGAGAGAGGGAGACAGCAAAATTTGGAAACAAAATTTGATTTTTCAAGGAAAAATGTCAATTTTCTACCAAGAAGATTACTTTTCTTCAAAGAAAATCTACTTTTTAGGAAAACACATGAATTTTTAACCAGATGGTTTAATAATTCTGAACTAAGGTTGATCAAAGTTCAACCAAAAATACAATAGTTACATTTTAATTTAAAAAAATTAATTCCAAACAAAAAAATACGAATTTTCAACAAAATAGGTCAAGTCAGAAATAGAAAGCTATTTTTACAAATAAAAAATCAATTTTATTTAATTTTACATTGCGATTCAAACCAAAAAAATTAGGCAGCCTGTTAGAGGTATATTTTTTTAATCAGTTAATAAAGTTGAAGTTGTCCGAATATCATTTTTTGAGTTTGAAATCTTTTTTATTTCGAAGAATTTGATCATGCAAAATTAATCTGTAGTGCTTGCCTTACACAGTCACGCAAGAGACATTTCTGATTATTCCATTTAAATCAGTACTTAGTAATTAATTAAATATTAATTTTAATTATTATTAAAATATAAAATAAAATTTTGTTACTTTTTCCAGAAACTGGGCTCAGCGAAAAACAAATTTTATACCGTCAAGATAATGTACAGTATACAAGTCCGTTAATGAGACAGGGGAAACACTTGTGCGTTTGTTGATTTGAATTATTTTGCATTTTTGTGAATGTTTTATATTTTTAGATAATTATCGTGAATTCGTCGATGAAGCCAAAGACGTTTTGTATGAAATTTGAGATACAACGACTATTCTGCACGATAAATTAAATGATATAATATTAATTAACGAAGGAGTACCATACGCCCAGTCTTGTGAAAGCGGGGATATGTTGCCTTTGGAACCGTTAAAGGCGAAAGAGGAGGTTGAGAAATTCAACCATTTGATTAAAAGTAATCATATTGCTTTAGAATGTTTTGTAAGTAGATACAGATTCGTTATACAATTAATGTGCTGTAAGATATTTGATATTATTGACGTTAGTTATTATTTATAGAAAATATTTTTTTCACGAGTATAAGAATCTTTAAGAATTATTAGTTAACTCCAAAAAAATAAATGTGAAAATTAAAAAATACATTCTCTTCAGAAAAGAAGAATAAGAAAGAGAGGAGGAAAAACTGTAGAGAAGGCAACACGAGAAGTCATGGAACCAGTGATCCCAGATTTGAAACGAAGTTCACTCCAATACTATGACAGGGCTATGTCCATGTAATTATAGTGGGAGACGATGACAGGGTTGCGCGCGCAATTTCTCCTCTTCTGAATTTGAAAACTCGAAGGTGCACGATTGCCGGTCGGAGCACTTCGGCGGTTCTATTTATATCTCTATCTGCTTTGAATTAAAATCAAGAGATTGGGATTTTAATATTTCCAGATTTCGATGCTGGCGATTCTCATGATTTGAATACTTCGCTCACCTCTTTATATGCGTCGCCAAATTTGAATTTGACTGACATGCGCAGTAGTCGGAGTATTTTTACCTTTACAATATAATTTCTGAATATTATACGTGTCCGATGGCAACTTTGCAATAATTACGCTTGGTCCTTTCTTTCTTGATTGAAATTAAGTCGACTCACCTGTTGATACAGTGTTAGTTTTAACGAATACAATGTCTCCTATTTCAAATTTAATTTTAGTATTACGGTTCTTGTCGTAACGATCTTTTGCTTTCTTTTGATCGATCGCAATCACCTCTCGAATCTCATTTCTAATTTCTTCTGGATTTGTAAAAGTCTCAGAATTCTTCGTTATCATTCTAATGTGACTGTCTTCATAACGCGGTACAAAACCATATACAGCTTGAAACGGAGCACGACCCGTTGTTTTACAAACTGACGAATTCAAATCACATTCTAATTTCTTTACATCATGATCCCATCTTAGTCCTTCATTGTCCAAAAGATTTGATTACAAAGCCGGTAAAATAGTCTGATTCAATCTCTCCACTTGCCCACTGGCTTGAGAATGTCTACTTGAATTTAACGTATGCTTGATACCAAATCTTTTGCACAATTCTTCGAATTTATTAGCTGTGAAACTAGTACCCCTGTCTGAAATGATTCTCTGAGGTGTACCAAATCTATAAATAAATTCTTCAACCCTCTTGATCGTCGTAGGCGCTTTTGTATCCTTAACTGCATATAATTGACAAAATTTTGTTAAATTGCAAATAATTGCAAGGATATACTTATTTCCACGAGTTGAAGTTACAAATGGCCCAAGATGATCAATGTTAACAACCTCAAAATGGTCGTTTTCCGGGAGGAATAGGATGCAATTCTCCAGCTTGCTTTCCTACCATCCTTTTTGCTAACAAACATTCTAAACAAGATCCAATGTGCATTTTTACGTATCTTCGCATTCCTGGAAATTAAAAATGTTCTCTAATTCTCGATACCGTTCTATCAATTCCAAAATGACTGGACAAATCCTGGTACTTAATTGATAGCGCTTTACGCATGGCTGTTGGTGCGACATACAATTCCTTATATTTATCTTTGTAATCGATTTTGTATAGTAAACCATCTCTTAATACGTAATCTTGACATTCATCTTTCTCCGCTCGTGTACATTCGTGTTCGGCTTTTTCTAGAATTTTTATTTTCCTGGCTAATTTTTCATCAACTCTCTGGTACATCAAGATCTCATCTTCGCGCATCGAAATATTTAAAATCGTACCTGGTTCAACAAAAGAATTAGCCTCTACTACCGGTGCTCTATATAATGCATCTACGTGTTGCATATTCTCACCTTTGCGATGGTGGATATCAAAGTCAAAATCAGTAAGAGAACTGAGCCAACAAATTATTTGTGGATTAGTTGTTTTTGACTTGTTAATATAAACCAACGCTTGGCAGTCCGTGAAAATGTCAAAATGAATACCGATTAGCAAGGGTCTTAATCGAGTCGTTGCCCACACTACAGCCAACAACTCTAGCTTACTAGAGTGATATGATTCTTACGCTTCTGACGTTTTCCTACTAATTGCGTAAATTAATTTCTGTTTCTCCCCCTCGTTTTGTTGAAATAACATCGCTCCTAATCCGATTGCTGATGCATCCGTATGCAATTCACTACGTTTTGCTAGCGGATTATAAAGACCCAAAATAGGCTCCGAACTGATCAATTGTTTGATTTTCTGAAAAGAAAATTTCTGAGCTTCACCCCAGACACACTTTACACCGTCCTTCAAAAGTTCAATTAACGGATCCATCAAACACGAAAACTTCGGAATAAAACGTCTCGAAAAGTTTGCAAGCCCTACAAATCTTCTAACATCATGCACATTTTTCGGCTGAGGAAACTCTACAATTGCTTTAATGTGTTTTGTACCTAAAAAGCACGGGCTAGCAAAGGGTGAATTTATTTCTTTAGCTAAACCGACTCGTTTATATTCTCCTATAAGATCTCGCATTGTATCACGTTCCGATGAGCTCAAACTATACGGCTTCGCAGAAAAAGGTTTCGACCCTTCTTTTAAAATTATGAACATTTCCACGACATCTGTACGTCCTAACTCCGATAAATTTTTTGCAATTGCTCGACGTTTAGAATTTAAAAGATCAACAATCTCTTTTGATTCGGCCTCAGATAACGATTCGTGTGTTTGTACCTCAGACTTGATAACTGGCTCAAATCTAGGTTCCATTTCTGGAATTTCTTTTATTGTCAAAATCTTATCTGCAAGAACTTTCCCTTTCGATAACTTAACCTCTTTATCAATTATATTTTCATAAGGCAACATTAATTTACAATCACCGACTAGTACATTAATAAAATTAATTGATCCCGGGTGAATACTAACTTTTTCATTAACAGTTGGTCTCAACTCTTCAAGGTTTGACTCGATGTTTGATTCTTTAGCAAACGGAAAATTATTTGCGTGACAATAAGTTATTTTTTCACCGAATTTATAAAATGCAATATGAGGTAATTCCGTAAAAGATCTACCGATGATTACATCATAATTAGTCCCGTTATCTGGCACCACTCTGAAACAAATGTCATTAGCGGAGCACTCGTCAACCTTTATATTGGCCTTCATTATACCTGGAGAGCGCGTCGTGGCTTCAATGCTTCCAAAACCTATCAATTCATTTGGACGTTTTAAAAATTCAAAACCGTGATTAAGCATTACGGAAGATTTTATGGTATACACCGAAGATCCATGATCTACCAGAGAATCGAGAATCACATCATTAATTAAAGCCTTCTTTAAATACTTTTTCTCAGATGGATCGCAATTAGAAGTAATAACATTTATCTTACCTTCGTCGAGTTTCTTAGGCCTAGTACAATCTTTTGCGAAGCGACCTGTCTCGTTGCAACGAAAACATTTAATTTCGCGTTTCACAGGACATTCTTTTGCGTAGTGATTGGTCGAATTACATCTAAAACACGCGCGCTCCGCACCTGCCCTCGGACTTGATTCTTTTTTCCAGCTGCCTCTAACGTAGTTGCTCTCCTTTGAACTCGCTATCGAAGTTTCCTTCTTATCCGGTATCAAACTCGAAGACAAATTTTTATCCTTCCTTTGATCAGCTGCTCCAGAATTCTCACGTCTTGAAGAAAAACGCTGCTTTCTTGAATTCTCCAGATCCTCCAACATTAAAATATTTTGAAGAAGATTGTCAAGGTCGAGATATGTTTGTGATGCTATTATAGAACTCGTATCACGAGACAACAGTCCAACTGCCAGTTGAGTCTTGGTTTCAGTCAAACTAAATTTCAATTCTTTGCAGAGTCGAACCTTCTCAAAAAAGTATTCTCGAACATCTTCTCCATCCAGGTCGCTGACATCGCTGTTCCATTGCCTTCCATTTTTCAGTTGAAGATTTTTCAACCGTAAAAGTAGCTTTAAATTGCTGACTGAATTGAGTCTAATTTTGAATGGTATCAGTTCGACTCAGATACCAGTTTCTTTTCTGCTTTCTTTAGGTGCGCTCTTGCTGTTTCAAAAGCTACAGCCTCAGTCCAACGATGTAACGTAGCAGTGGATTCCAACTGCTTCAACCACGCTCTTGCTTCTGAAGATCCTTCCAGTCCAGTGAAGTCCATAATATTATGCGACAAGTCCGGAAATACATTGTAATGAAATGTTTCGGGCTGCTTCTTCTGTGACACATTTTGCAGTAATGTCGCGTTTTGATCCAAAAGTCTAGTCATATGTAGCTGCTAGGACTTGCGACATATTTTGCTGAAAATCTCCCTGAAACTCATTTCCATGTTGCGAAATTTGATTTGTGACATTTAAAACTGGGCTGCTTAGACCTCCGGGTTGAACATTGTTATTCAGCGGCTGCTGATTCTGTAGAGGATTGAAACATCTTGATCGTCTATTCTCTTGACCTTCCGTGTTCTTTTGATTTGACCAACCGAGCCAATCAGGAGATGTAGTTAATCCTCCAACTGCTCCTTGTTTTGACCATTTTCACTATTCACTATTTTTTTTTAAATCACTATTCGCGGAAATATCTAATTCATTCTCACATATAAAATAGAAATATCAATTTACGGAACACGCGAGAACAATCGAGAACCTTTTTTTATCATGGCGTTCGATACCACGGTCTTTTTTTTATTGATTTGCTTGGTTACCGGAATTTTTCCAACTTTTCCGATTTTTCCTATTTTCGCGAGTTCGCGCTACTAAAAAAAATCTTATTTAGTGGAAATAGGCGACTATCCGACTTCTGAAATTGTTAGAGTTCAATCTAAGTTAACTATACGATCTTGAATTAACGCGTAAGTTAACACAATGAAAAATCCACACGTTAGATTGTTTATGTAAATTTTAATAAATGTAACAAATATAAGCAATACAGTAAAACATTACGACCACTTGGCCTAAACTTTCGACTCTTTAGCTCAAAAACTCGGTCCGCGATCCGACTCAACAGCCTCGCAATTCCACACTCACCTTCAACTATTTTATAACAACTCAATGCTACCTAGCAACCTTGTATAAAATAGAACTATGCATGTATTTTTCTAACACTTACAGAATCTGATTTCAACAATATGATGCAACTATATTCTTAAAAATTAAAATCATAATTTTTGGGTGGAAAATTGGATTATTCCCTTCAAGTCGAACTACTTAGTGAAAAAAAAGTTTTCTTATCAAGGATACATAATTATTCGTGTGACAACTAACAAGGTCACGTTTCAGAGAGGTGTCTTTCAGGGCGACACCATGAGCCCACTCCTCTTTTGCCTTACATTATTGCCACTATCTCTA